>NC_043005.1:102177736-102192736 GCF_006345805.1 Octopus sinensis | reverse complement strand
AGAATATTCGAGAAAAATTATCAGATCATATATTTTCTACGTTCACCCGACTATATTAATTTACTCAGTACAGACTATAGTGTTTTCATTGATGTTTTTTTTAACACAAACCAATGATAAGATTAAAAAGTTCTCTTAAATAACACCTAGCTTTGTGCTGTAATCGGTTTCGTATAATTACTATGAACATAATCTACATATTAATTCATACTTGGTGATAAGACAGGTTTAACTTAATTACTGTATAAATCATCAAAGCGCAACTTCGTTCTTAATTGAAGGTTTTTCTTAATTAACGTGCAATTTTTTCACCGCTTGGTAATGAAGAACATTTAAGTGATGTATTATAATGAAACATGTTTTACTATCGATTATATCGTCAATTTTATTTACAATATACTTTATGTTGAATATTAAATGACAACAGAATATATAAAATATTAATTCTACAGCTATTTTTGTGTTATTTAAATCGATGTCAACTTCGTAACTATGAGAAAAAAGAAAAACAAATAAACAAAAGAAATAAAGGTGTTAGTTTGATATTACACCATTGTCAACTAGTTAATAAAAATTTCAGACAGTATTCAATATCCAATACCACGGCTAATTAGCACCTAGCCAACTATTTGCTATTGATTTTTTATGTTCCATGTTGCGCCTGATAGAAATTCTTAACTCTAGACTAATGCCAGTATTTACCATTCTACGTTGCTTTCTATGAAGGTTTGCCCTTCTTTTCTATCTTTCATTTAGAATTACAATTTCTATGTTGCTCATCTTTTTTATCTGTTCTACTGCCAAGTTTCTGTACGACGGGTGTTCGTTCATTGCCAAAATGAAAGACATCTCAGAACCAAAACCGTTTCCACCCGCAGGGTGTCAAAATTCTTCGCTGCGCAATATATTTTTAAAATTATAAAATTAATTTCGGTTTACATTATTTACATTGTTTACAATTGACGGATATTTGTCCTCATCTTGTTTGTTGTTAACACAACATTTCGGCTGATATACCCTCCAGCCTTTATCAGGTGTCTTGGAGCATTGCAACCAGGTGCCTGGTGTTAGGCGCATTGCAACCAGCGATGTGTAACAGTATCTACTAGCCTAGGCGCTCACGTGATCTCGTGATATAATGCATATGAGGAACATATTCGGTTTTGTTTCTTTACGTATTCACATTTTCAATTCTATTATCATTGTTCTCGTTGTTGTTGTGACTGTTACTGTTGTTGTGGCTAACAAGCAGTATTATAGAATATTGCTTTGAAGTGTTTGTTTAAGTTAACATCTATGCAAGAGTCTGACTACAATTATCATACTGATATGTTCGTAGCCTCCTTGCACATATTGCTTCCAGCATGCTCCCCCGAGGACAATTCCATACACGGTGCGAAGCACTGCTACATAAATACTTTTGTAGTTAATTATTGAACAACTAGACTATTTTTTATATTTATTATATATTATACCTAATCAAATAACACACAGAATACTAAAATTTTGTTATATGGTTTTTATATTCCAAGTGCTGCTGCCGTACTATCCACCGTGTGTATTTAAAAATCTAATCCAAGTACTTTGATATTGTTTATGATATAAACACATTAATTTCAAATTTTTGCACAATGCCAGCAAGTTAGGGGCAGGAGGTAAGTTCATTACATCAACCCAGGCACTAAAGTGATATTCATTTTATCGATCCCGGCTTCAAAACGATTCTGCCAGCTCACCACCTTTCGCTGCCTTTTAATATTAGCATATATTAAAACATATTATATAAGGTATAATAACTGACATATTTGATTATACGAAAGATATATCTTTTTATTCACAATATTCAACAAACAGGATCACATAATAATGTGATGGTCCATGTTTCATGGAACATAAAATACTTACTGTCATCAAAGTACAACATTTTGTGGGGAGTAATTCTGGTTTTGATACACCCAGTTCTAGGTTAGACTGGAGATCGAGTTAACTGATCCTTTTATTCCGTTTGCATTATGTGAAATTATTTCTGTTAGATATTTCAAAACTTTCGCAGGGAAATCTTTTTGGTATATTAATGCTTGAAGTGTAGATACTTTGTACTATATCCAGTGTTCAAATAAAACCAATGATTAAAACTTCCTTAACATTCCTTCAGGAACTTCTTCATAATGACATAATTGGGATGCGTTTCACAATGCAGCACTCAGAATCAACATTTTCCCCAGAATTATTTTAAGTAGACTACCAATTTCCTGTTGCGTATCTCCACCAATAACATGAATGTAGTTGGATGATGGTCATTTATTTTGGGTGCAGAGGAAACCAAAATACATCTGATATGAAGTTTGTTCAGTAAGATAACAATCGTCAACTAACGTACCCTACGTTGCGCGATAACAGAAACAGTGGAATTTATTTAATAATCTATTTTGATGTAGGCATCATGCCATGAGATGTTCTTAGCTCTCATGAGAAGCCTGTTGTATGTATCATCAAGAACATCTTGAAGGTCCCTCTTCATAATCTAGGATTTAGCTCTATAGAAAAATAACGCATGCTCTGAAAAATGCAAGACTTGTTAAGTCTGAAGTACATGATAATTCTGAAGCTTTCGAACTTTCTTTGTAGCAATAAAATATTAAGATACACGCCCTTGAATCAACAAACTTAAATATATTTCTCTCATAAATTGTTGAATCTGTACTGATCGAGAGAAATTGATATCATTACCTCATTATATACTCATGTAAATGCTGTGAAAGTAAACATTAATATCGATCTATTCTAGATCAATACTGCAGTTTTCTATGTATGGATTCTTCCGATTCTCAACTAAGATGATAACTGATTTTGAAATCTCAACTGTAAATCTTTAGCAAATAAAAGTCACAGTTTTATGAGTTGCTAGCTTATGAGGTAAATATACTAGAACTATAACTCACTGTATAGAGTGATAAGAACTTGACGTAACTTGTTTAACGCCTATACTTTTAATACTTCTTGTACTATTGCCCAAAGTTATAGATGAACGACCAGTACTGTGTAAAGCTAAGAATTCGTTTTGCTGCTATTATAGTCGTCTGTGGAGGCGCAATGGCCCAGTGGTTAGGGTAGCGGACTTGCGGTTGTAGGATCGCGGTTTCGATTCCCAGACCGGGCATTGTGAGTGTTTATTGAGCGAAAACACCTGAAGCTCCACGAGAATCCGGCAGGGGGTGGTGGTGAACCCTGCTGTACACTTTTACCACAACTTCCTCTCACTCTTTCTTCCTGTTTCTGTTGTACCTGTATTTCAAAGGGCCAGCCATGTCACACTCTGTGTCACGCTGAATCTCCCCGAGAACTACAAGAAGAGTACACGTGCCTATGGAGTGCTCTGCAACTTGAGCGTTAATAAATGAGCTGCGACGTCACTGACGCAAAGCTGTATCAGCCTTTGCCTTTCCCTTGGATAACATCGGTGGCGTGGAGAGGGGAGGCCGGTATGCATGGGGGACTGCTGATCTTCCATAAACAACCTTGCCCAGACTTGTGCCTCGGAGGGTAACTTTCTAGGTGCAATCCCATGGTTAGTTATGACCGAAGAGGGTCACAATCACAAGTCGTCGTCTACTGCAAACTCATACCGTTAGAAGGGATTTCAACCGTGAATGCAAGTCAACGCGGTAGCATCTATATGGTCAGTTACCCTTTTAAAAATTTCAGTGAATTTTTATGAAGTCACATGTTACAATCTTACAAAAAGAATGACGCGTATGATTAACAGTTGGATGATATATATATTTCTAGATCAATGAAACGTTGATGGTGATAACGTGTCAAAAATACTATCATGCACGATATTTTGAAAACTTTTTCGTCATCATACCCAGGAATACTTTATCAGCAACTCATTATATCTGTCGACCCGTATATAAGTACCTTATGTGGTTGCACTTAAAGAATATAACTGATTTTGGTGAGACCTATTTCTTTTAAAATTTGCGAAAAAATTATTTTATCATTTAGTGGAACGTATCAAATATTTATTAACGCTTTGAAAAACATTATTTGAGAATTAATTAATATCGTTGTTTTATATCCGTGGTAACGGATTCTGTTATTTTCATACGAAGGTTGTTTTTGATCTTCGTTTGTTTTACGTAAAGTCAAAATGTCTCAGCAGATTAAAGAATAATCATTGTGCTATTTATTTAGTATCACATGGAATTAAGAAAAAACATCAAAGATAATTAGAGCAAAATTAATATAATTATTCTGTCAGCGTTTCATGTTGCTTTTCAATTTAAATTTTTGCTTTGTTATAACGAAATCTGTTGTTACAGTCGCTTGCTCAGCGATGTTGTGATTGTTATCTCTGTACTGGCGTCTGATATTTTTATCATTCTATACTACAAGTTTAAAATACTCCAAAATTAAACAAAGCTTGAGTAAAGAACAAATAAAATAAAGATAATTATATTCAAACAGTTTCGTGCTGAGATGACAGCACTTAAAAAATATGATTAGCGAAAGATTTCAGTTTCCAGATATAGACAAGGAGCTTTTGTCATATGTTAACTGTATCAATTATCACGACTGTCAACCTTTTCCTCATCGACGTTTCCATTAGAATTTCTACAATGTTTCAATGTTGTTGTTGTTGTTGTTGTTGATCACATCGTCGTTGATGAAATTTAAATAGTTTATTCCGCCTACATGTCATTTCAATCAAACTGAATATTTTTAATGACTGACGCAAGTCACCCAGGGACGTCATCGGCACGAAAAAACATTAGTTGAATGATTACTTTCGAACAAGACAGGTAAATAGCAATCTGATTTGTTTCCCCTGCCAGCCTCGATTAGATTTAGACACTCAGTTAACATTTTTCTCTCCTCATCACAATAAAGAGAGCTATGTCTAGCTAATTATTTATTGTCCATAACTACATTGGATATGTTAATACAGACGTAGCTAAAAAATGTTATTTATTGTAATTCGATAAAATTAAAAGCCACATGGGGATGGAATCACTGAACTTTAGCTGTACTTACCGCCACACGATATTAAGCAACAGAAATTATCACAATAAACAGCCATTTGAATAAATATATCCATGAATGTTCTCTAATACATAATGTACTTTACCGTAAATCATTCTGTCATGGAGCAGCTTAATCCTCTTGCTGGTTCTAATATCTACAATGTTCTAGAATCTACTTGAACACTTTCAGATATTGTGTACACAAGTTAAACGTTGTGTAATCAGATCCAACGTTATGTATTTCATTGACTTTGTGGGATGACTGGTCAATTCTACATGGCTCGTAAATATGGTCAACAGATATCAAATTCTCTGGAAATACTACTTAGGTAGACTAGTATTATTTCCATGGTAAATTAATACTATTTTACTTGTTAAATACAACTGTTCGAAATTAAATATTTTAAAGAACTATTGTGAACTAAGGAACCATATTGATATAATATAGTGTTCCGCACAAGACGCCTTGAGGTGGTCAGAGATGTTTCTTTACCAAAATCCGTTTTATATTTCATACACCATGTGTCGATAATATAAAGAGCTGCTCAAGCACTGGGGGTGGGGTTCATCATAATAGAGCTACTCTGTCGCTCAGAATGTGTACCCTGCCTTTTTAAAGATTCTAAATCATGGTGAGCTATCTTACTAAGTGGGTCTACGGTGTGGAAAAAAATTAGGCATTTCCAATGTGTCACGTAATCATTCAATCAGCAGGATTACTAGTGGACCTATTCTGGAAAAATTCGGACATATATAGGAAAAATTGTGGACGTATACTGAACAAATTGAATCAATGAATGTGGGGTATCTGAAGTTTACCAATAATATTAGGGTTCAGTAAATATGCGTGTTTTATTGTTTGATCCATACTGGACTTTAACACGAAGGACTAAAGACACAATCTATGAAACAGCGATTAATCTGATACAAAATCCAAATTATACTGTCTAACATGAGATATGAGATGCTGATTAAATAACTATGTTGATGAAATTATTAAAATGATTTTTTAGCGAACCAATAGTGTACATACTTCAAAGATAAATAATATATATATATATATATATATATATATATATATATATATATATATATTCTACCAATTATATAGGTTTTTATTTATTTTTTTGCAATTTACTGAATCATTAGTTTTTATTGTTATTTTAATTTAATATTTATATTATATGTAATTTTCCAGATGGTGTAATTTAACTGTTCATTTTGAATTGATAAAAGGTATTTTTTTCTAATTTTTATATATATATATTATATATATATATAATATATATATATATATATATATATTCTACCAATTATATAGGTTTTTATTTATTTTTTTGCAATTTACTGAATCATTAGTTTTTATTGTTATTTTAATTTAATATTTATATTATATGTAATTTTCTAGATGGTGTAATTTAACTGTTCATTTTGAATTGATAAAAGGTATTTTTTTCTAATTTTTATATATATATATTATATTGTGTGAAATTTGATTTAGTATTTCCAAATTGAATTTTTTTTTTCCCTGTAAGTTAGGATTAATATTCCCTCAAATAATTATTATATATATATAAACGAATAGGAAATCTATCAAAATCGTATCGTACTTGATTATTATGCTTTCTGAATTTCCTCATTCCCTAAATTAATGAAGGAATTCTAAAATAGTTTCAACCATATTACTGATGCTTAGAATACCAGTCAAAATAATGAAACGTTCTCAAAACAGATATTGAATGTATATTATCTTTTGGCATAATCTAGCATTACATATTTCAGTTAATATCCTGGTTTCATTGTCTGCTTTAATCATATATATCAAATGACCAAGTTGCTCAAATATATCTTATTTGTAGACGTCAAAGAAGATGGTGTTCACTTCAACATGTCCGTCACTAACATTAGAAATAGTGGCGGAAATAATTGTGTACTTATTGTTCATCACATTAAGTTGTTTGATAGAAAACACAGCGGATCATCTGTTTGATTGATAGTGAATTTCATCGTAAGACGTTGCAGATAATTTATTATCTGAATAGATATTTGAAGACACTAATAGAATGACCTTATCGATGGGGGAACCGAAACTAAAATCATATATAAGGAGAAAAAAAGATACAGATTGAGTGTGGAGAAAGAGAGAAAAGCAAAAATGAGAAAAGAGAAAAAAAAAAGATTAAGAAGAAAACGAAACGAAATCAAAAGGAAGAGGAAGTAACAGGAATAAATAGATACTTAAATAAATAGCATGTATGCAATATATATCAGAAGAGTAATCTCTGTTCACATTTATCAGCCAGTGAATATGATATGACAAGTCATTAACAGGAGATATAGAGATATATCACAAGAAAGAAAACAAGTGTACAATATATAATAATAATAACAATAATAATAATAATAATAATAATAATAATAATAATAATGATAATAATAATAAAAATAATGATAATAATAGTAATAATAATAATAATAATAATAATATAATAATAATAATAATAATAATAATAATAATAATAATAATAATCTGGATAGTGTAATTGATATGAACGCACGATATTATTTGGTAATACGATACAAAACTTACTTGATGTTGCGCTTTCAATCTGCATTGAAATTATCCAAGTCTATTGATGCCAACACCGTTTCAATAGATTCTTCAGAAATTGCGACACTGCAACATTGCGGCAACATACAACAACATATCATAACTTTAATCTCTTACCACACACCGTTACAAAACTAATATAAGTCACACTATATATATATATATATATAATATATATATATATTCTACCAATTATATAGGTTTTTATTTATTTTTTTGCAATTTACTGAATCATTAGTTTTTATTGTTATTTTAATTTAATATTTATATTATATGTAATTTTCCAGATGGTGTAATTTAACTGTTCATTTTGAATTGATAAAAGGTATTTTTTTCTAATTTTTATATATATATTATATTGTGTGAAATTTGATTTAGTATTTCCAAATTGAATTTTTTTTTTCCCTGTAAGTTAGGATTAATATTCCCTCAAATAATTATTATATATATATATAAACGAATAGGAAATCTATCAAAATCGTATCGTACTTGATTATTATGCTTTCTGAATTTCCTCATTCCCTAAATTAATGAAGGAATTCTAAAATAGTTTCAACCATATTACTGATGCTTAGAATACCAGTCAAAATAATGAAACGTTCTCAAAACAGATATTGAATGTATATTATCTTTTGGCATAATCTAGCATTACATATTTCAGTTAATATCCTGGTTTCATTGTCTGCTTTAATCATATATATCAAATGACCAAGTTGCTCAAATATATCTTATTTGTAGACGTCAAAGAAGATGGTGTTCACTTCAACATGTCCGTCACTAACATTAGAAATAGTGGCGGAAATAATTGTGTACTTATTGTTCATCACATTAAGTTGTTTGATAGAAAACACAGCGGATCATCTGTTTGATTGATAGTGAATTTCATCGTAAGACGTTGCAGATAATTATTATCTGAATAGATATTTGAAGACACTAATAGAATGACCTTATCGATGGGGGAACCGAAACTAAAATCATATATAAGGAGAAAAAAAGATACAGATTGAGTATGGAGAAAGAGAGAAAAGCAAAAATGAGAAAAGAGAAAAAAAAAAGATTAAGAAGAAAACGAAACGAAATCAAAAGGAAGAGGAAGTAACAGGAATAAATAGATACTTAAATAAATAGCATGTATGCAATATATATCAGAAGAGTAATCTCTGTTCACATTTATCAGCCAGTGAATATGATATGACAAGTCATTAACAGGAGATATAGAGATATATCACAAGAAAGAAAACAAGTGTACAATATATAATAATAATAACAATAATAATAATAATAATAATAATAATAATAATAATAATAATAATAATAATAAAAATAATGATAATAATAGTAATAATAATAATAATAATAATAATATAATAATAATAATAATAATAATAATAATAATAATAATAATAATCTGGATAGTGTAATTGATATGAACGCACGATATTATTTGGTAATACGATACAAAACTTACTTGATGTTGCGCTTTCAATCTGCATTGAAATTATCCAAGTCTATTGATGCCAACACCGTTTCAATAGATTCTTCAGAAATTGCGACACTGCAACATTGCGGCAACATACAACAACATATCATAACTTTAATCTCTTACCACACACCGTTACAAAACTAATATAAGTCACACTATATATATATATATATAATACAGTATGCTAGATAAAAGAAAAAGATACGAGATTAAGGACAACTTATTACTAGATGATGGAATAGAGCGTTATATGGAATTTTCGCATAGAAACTAAGAATAAATCTCTAGATGGAACTTCTCTTGTGAGGATTTTTATGTTTTTTTTGTCTTTGTTTTGTTTTTGTTTTTTTTTGTTTTTTTGTTTTTTTTTTACTTTTTCTCTCACTTTTTACTCCAGCAACAGTAACTTTATATTTCGCTCCGTATCATTGGCTTAGTACCGTTCTTTAGTCTCCTTTATACATATTTCTGATTGCATGTTTCGGTAAATCCACATATGCATGTACAGACACATAGACGCACAAATACACACACACACACACCAATGCACACACAAACACAAAACTCGTACGCACTCACACACTCATATGTGTACGTATTTACGGATATCTTTGTACGTGTGCCTACTTCCGCATATATATATGCGTGAGTGTTTTGTGTGTGCGTGTTTGTGTGTGCCTGTGTGTATGTATGTGTCTGTGTGTGTTTGTATATATATATATATATATATATACATTTATATAAATGAGTGTCTAACGACCTACCTACTTCCCTGCCTGCCTATCTACCTCCATAATACATACACACATACATACATACATACATACATACATATATTGATATACACACATTATATATTAGTGTTTTGTATATATATTAATCTTTTAGCGTAGACGACATGCAATGCCCATGACCTGTTAAAATGCGTCCGTGATTGATGGTAGGCGGGAAGAGAGCATACTGCAAACAGAAGCTTGACGCGAAATCTCGCAACAGAGTGGACTTCGCTAAGGGCATTGGAAATGAGAGTAGTTAGCGTTGGGAAGTGAGAGGTGTTAACCTTGGGAATGAGATAAATCAAACATCCATGTATGCCATGGTTGAATTTGAACACAGAACACAAACCGCTACACCAAACACCATGAAGCATCTGGTCCAAGGCTCTGACATTTCCGACAACTCAGTGCCTTGGCTGCATCGACGCCGACAGGTTTTCTACGCCTAGACTGGAGAATTGGAACCAATATCTTAAGGCATTGTATGCGATGATTTATCGACCCCTCCAGTTCAGCAACGTCCCTACGGGTATATCTGTGTAATCCATTCTTAGCAATCATGTTTACCTTTCGCTTTAGGTAACGTAAACCTTCACTGTTTGTGATATACTTACTTTACTAGAGTCATTTTTATCGTCTAAATAATATAATACTATTGGGACCAAAGGGAGATATCATATCTAAGAATAGATTCCGTGAAATGTCGCTACAACATTGTATGATATGTAAATATTTATAAAACATTATATTCGTATATAGAACAGGACGCTAAAATACAAGTGTTTCGGTATTTTACACAGCAGCTTTTTTTATGTAATATTTATTTTAATAAAGTTTGGAACATAATCAAATTGTATGATGTTACTGCGTGTTTGAACACAATATGACTTAATACCCTAATGGTACAATACAATATCATGCAGTCATATCAGTTTATACTATTACAAACCATGATATGAGATCGTACCAAAACGGCATATTATGACATAATACTTCGTACAACGTACTGTGATGGTGTATTCATTCGTAGCCTCTCACAATAATCATATGATATCCTTTCACAATAGGACATACATGACTTCGTACCATAGTTGGAGATATAACGAACTACTGATCGGCATTTTTGCATAATGTCATCGACTATCGTCTGTAGATAGTCATTAGACCTGCTAGTAATACCTATTTCTTTACTACCCACAAGGGGCTAAACACAGAGAGGACAAACAAGGACAGACAAACGGATTAAGTCGATTATATCAACCCCGGTGCGTAACTGGTACTTATTTAAGCGACCCCGAAAGGCAAAGTCGACCTCGGCGAAATTTGAACTCAGAACGTAGCGGCAGACGAAATACCGCTAAGCATTTCGGTCGGCGTGCTAACGATTCTGCCAGCTCGCCGCCTTCCTGCTAGTAAAACTATTCAAATATAGATACAATGAAATAAGAAATCGACGGTCATAAGTGAAAGTATCTTTCATGAGTAAATTCTAAATGTTAATGCTATGAACGATATAGATTCCTGAGAATACTTAGAATTGAATTTTGGGCTAATATCGATCCCAATATATTTTTTTTATTGATCTCAGAAAGATAAGACACAGCCAGCAAGAGTAGATTCGATTAGATTAGTGTCCCCGAACTGACTAATTGCAATCCCACTCGACCAAACAATTATTTTAATTTTAGGCATGGCAAGGTGTCTTCTTCGCTTTCAACAACTGCAAATCCGCCGAAGGACACTTGTGATAAATATTTGAGTAGATCAGCCCTGTATTCAACTTGTACTTGTTTCAAAAATATGCAACGTTTTGCTACCATTTGAACACAGGAGTTGAACTAAAGACCACAGCTTGCAATTGTGGCAAACTATCGACAACACTAACCGTGCTAGCAAAACTTTGAGAACACAGCAAAATATTGACAACTTTTCAGATAAATGTGACAAAAGTTAGAATTTACTTCAAACAATTAAGCGATAAGAACTGTCCAAAATGGCAAGAAATGTCTAAAATATACTGACGTTTGGTAAGTTGTAAATCTTCAAAGATAAGGTTCAAATAAGGTATGGATTTAATGGACAGTTGACAGGGTGGATGAGAAGGTAGTGGTAGTATGATGATGGTGTTGTTGGTAGGAAAGGTCATGTTGGTGGCAGTAGTGATAATAGCAGTAGTAGTTTAAGTTGTCATGGCGGTGGTGTATATACTGATTTTAATCAAGGAAATGAATGGCGTGATTAGCAATGATGATGATAATGATGATGATGATGATGATGATGATGATGATGACGATGATGATGATGATGGCGGTTGTGGTGGAGTGGGAATGGCAATCTTGGCGTTGGCAGTAGTAATAGCAGCAGCAGCAGTAGTGGTAGTAGTAGTAGTAGTAGTAGTAGTAGTAGTAGTAGTAGTAGTAGTAGTAGTAGTAGTAGCAGTAGTAGCAGAATTTGAACCTGAAGATCTCCATTTCCAGCGACTTCGAGGGCCACCTCCCAGTAGTGTCTGGCAGACGAAATACCGCTACGCATTTCGCCCGGCGTGCTAACGTTTCTGCCAGCTCGCCGCCTTAAATATATATATGTTCTACTCAACATTACCCGAAAGATCATCTATCTTCGTTGGGTTGTTCGGTGCATTGTCAAGTTGAAGGTTCACCACATTTTATAGAAAATTCGTCCCTTTCACTTCTGACTTAAAACATAAATACACAGAAACACTCATTCATACACAAACACTCACAACACTCACACACACACACACATACACACACACACACGCACACACACACACACTAAAGTACCCTGATACACACATAGATATATATACTCATGAACACACATTCCTTTGCATGCATGCTGAGATCTGTTGTGGCCAGCTGAATTTAAAAGTTGCTGGTTTGATAGTAGGGATGATGTGGGTTGCATTGGTTGAGACATTAGTGTATATGTATATATACTTATACATATATATATATATATAATATATATATATATATATATATATATATGCACATATACCTACATACATATATGTGTGTGTGTGTACATATAAGAGTGAAAACAACTATTAAATACTTGGGAGCACTTTTCTAACACTAATGTTATATATATATATATATATATATATATATATGTATGTATGTATGTATGTATGTATGTATGTATATGTATGTATGTATGTATATTTATGTATTTATATATATATATATGTGTGTGTGTGTGTATATATATGTGTGTGTGTGTGTCTGTGCATTAGAGGGTTAGCAAGTGAAAGCAAGTGGTTGGATGTATAAATGACAAAATAGAGTGAAAAAACTACAGAAGACTTGTGTTATATGGTTAAAGAATATATTGAAATCGTTACGTTACGAAAATGTTATAAAATGTTGTGTAAAGAAACATTGTCTTTGGAGAAATAACTGGTTCATATTTTCTTTTCAAATTTCTCAAATTTCTTTATCGATCTTGTGTCATCTCTTCGCTGTAAAGTGGAGTATGAGAGTTCCAGGCAAGGGAAGGTAATCAGGGAATTTTTCGGTATAAGGGAAATAATCAAAAAAGTTGGGAATGACTAGGTTTTATTAATTTAACATGATTTGGTTTAGAAAAAATAGAATGTTAGAAGTGGTTAATATTTGATTTATATTTTTTTCAAAGAGGTAAATTTCCTTATTTAAAATTGTTAGAAATGGATATGTTTTGGCTTATATTTTCAATGAAGTAGCTTTCCTTATTTAATCTAACTTGAGTTGGTGTTCCAATGGCAGATTGATAAAATGGAAAGATTACAATTTGTGGTACCAGTTGCTTTGCGCATTTCTCGATCTGTGCACTAAAGGGAATCATTCTGTATTCTGGGAATACAATCTGCTGTCGGTGTAGAGTGCATCTGCGTCGGAGCGATAATCCCGTGGACCCTGTGTAGTTTTGGTTGCAGTCCGAGCATCTTATAGCTGAAATGAGGTTTTCTTAGGCACAAGTAAAGTCAGATTTGATTTTACATTTTGTCCCTCATTGAAAAGGAATTCTTATCTTTCTAGAAGGTTTGGGCATGTTGCGCAATTTGGTCGACCACATTTCTTCACTGTTGCGTCCGTTATTTTAGAAAATAATTCTGCCTTTGTGAGGATCTTTTTTTAGTAATTTCGTTTGTTTGTGGCTTTTAATGATCTTATGCGTGTGTAAAATTTCCTTTAATTTGAGGTCCTTATGTAGCATTGGTACATTTTGGGTGACGATGGTGAGGGCTAGGTTTGCATTTAAAGTTTGTTAAAAACTCAATTTCTTTGGTTGTCGGTTCTTTTCCATGGGTTTTAGATAGTGAGGACAGGGTTTTCATTATGTTTTCTTTATTTTTGAGGGATTTAATTTGTGAACTCTTCGTAATATAGACTGTTATTCAGCATGGAGATTACTAGATTTCTATAGTATAATGCGTCCATTACTACCACTGCACTTCCTTTATCTCCTACTTTAATCGTTATATCTTCGTCGTTTTAACGATCTGTGAGCTCATTCCCTTGTGTAGTCTGTTAACTGCATGGTGTGGTAGGGAAAGTTTTCAATGTGGTTGCAGAATTCATCAATATTCTTATTTCTTCCTTTGTGAGTAATATCTTCACTTTTGTTTTTGACTAGTGGGTCATTTTCAGTATTGCAATTGGTTAATGCCTCTGTGAGTCTTAATTTTCTACAGAATTTTATTATACTCTCCTTATATTTATATGACTGATTATCACAGCTAATTAGATAGATAGACGGATAGATAGACAGATAGATAGATAGATAGATATATAGATAGATAGATAGATAGATAGATAGATAGATAGATAGATAGATAGATAGATAGATAGATAGATAGAAAGTTTATTATATAAGCATAAGAATATATTTGTATGCAGCATTTATTCGAGAGAGACATAGAAAAATAGGAAAAAACAAGAAGGTAGGAGTAAGATAAATATAAAAATATGAAAAAAGAAAAAGAGGTGCTAAACATTTAAGGAAATGACACCTTTATTACAGAAGTTGGTACTTTGTTTCCGGTTACGTAACATATTGAATTTTAATCCCTATATCTATCACGCTATTTCGAATTTA
>NC_043005.1:102107736-102172736 GCF_006345805.1 Octopus sinensis | reverse complement strand
AAATGAACACCAGATCAATGGTTCTCTTTCACAGAGCCCTCTAGATTGGGTACAGTGTGAGGTCTTCTTCTCCTTCCCACACCAAGCTCAAATATGTTGGAAATGTTTATGGGTATTACCCATTCTCTTCTGAACCATTGATATACATATGTACACAAGCACTCCCACAGATATATGTTGCCGTTTGAGGAATATGCAAATGCTCGTTGAAGGGCAGAAATGTGACATTATGTAAGTAAAGGTTTTCATCAATCTATTCAAATACAACTGCCGTATGAAATATGATAAGCTGAAGAAATCGTCGATAGAAAATACGCCATGCAGTCATCTGTGTACTTGCACTTGCTATACACAGAATAAGTTAGATATTCCACTTGCAAAACCATTAGATATTTTCATCTCTCCTGCATCAGATGACTGAAAGGCACACGGCGCAAACACACATGCAAAGATGCATGTTTAATGGCATTAAAATTTGTCATTGTTATCTTTTAATGATGAAAAGCATACTATTACAGCCTTTTGAAAATTCGAAAAGAATGGACGATATTTTTGAAACTTGCAGATATTTGTATCAATACTCATTGTGCAGTTTCCAAATAAACACCGCTTTAAATGGAATATTCCGTAAATATTTTATTTACAATAAATTAATGATGACAATATTCTACTTTTGATATACACTCAACTTATTCACAACGTATGTACCTTCCTTACCTTTGCATATTGTACACAGGTGATACTAAATTTCTTAAAATTATCGAGTGATTTGCATGTGAATAAGCACACGTCTCCACACATAACAGTTGAAGCGATGAATGTCTCAGGAATTATCTAAAGTTCGTATCTGTGTGAACTTCTTGTGTTTTTTTACACCGTACTAATCTAGATGTGTACCCACAATTGGATGCATTTGAGACTGATTTTCTTATATATTGTGGTAACCCTTCGCTTCTCTAACTTTTCGGTTAATAAGCAACGTGAAACAGTTATTATTAAAAAAAAGCTTCATTCTCTAACCAGCTACGCAGACTATCTCGGTATATGGTGCATTTTCTTTGTAATTCCATGTGTGCGCGCGTGTTGGTGTGTGTGATTGTGTGTGCTTGCGTGTATGTATATATAAATTTACATATATTCTTTTACACTTTTACTTCTTTCATCTTATTAGTGAGGACAGGTAGGGATGTGCTACGTACTATTTCGTTTATTCTTACTGTATTCCTTTATGCAGTTTGGTGTCAATTCGAAGCAATGTATGTGTAACAGGAAGTTGTCAGTAATTTGGGGTCTCTACAGAACGATTATTTATCAATTTTCCTCGCAGTTATATTATTGATTGATATAATTGGGAAATATGTGAAAATCCACAATTCTTCCTTGAGAATATCATACTATGTGGTTGCTAATCCAGAAGTCAGCCATGAAAGTGCAGCTAAATTTCCCATAGATAACACACTACTGCCAAATATAATGATCCATCGCATAATGTTATCACAGATACAACATATCTGAAAATAATATACGATAGCGGAAGCTGAATCTAGATGATATGGGGCTAAACAATATCATAGATAACAGTAATAATAACCAATAATCAATATTTTATCTCACATTTATGAGTATTCTAATGGGTATGCTTGATTCATTGCAATATAGCGCGGAACACAGACATGACCGTGTTAAATATGAGATCAGACATGTACACTAGAAATAGCAGCTACAAATCTATCACTAGAACTGCATGATCTTTATGGTCAATGAAAATTGTATCATTTAGTCACTCGTATATTTATAAAATTCGTGCTGGTCGTCAGTGTTTGTATATTTTGATCATAATACTTCTCGTTGAGATCTGACGTAGGGTTAAACTGCAACAAGAGGCCAGCATATAACTGAGTGTAACCATCACCGTATCACCACCAGTTTCCTCACAGACAGGAAGTAACAAATGAATAAGAGAACAGAATGAGATTTTATATCGCCCATGCTTTCACGCAAGTACATTATTAACCTAGGTGAAATGAAGCGTGAATTAGTTTCAGCTTGGAATCAATATTGATACGGTCCGTCTGAGAATTGATATCTTGCTCGCCATTACACAACACAGCCAACTTAGCAAAGTTAATCCTAAACTGCAATCACTTATAGATTGTTCTCGAATGTCTGATTGAATTAATATATTTCAAATTCTGTTTGGTTAAGGGTGACGTACTATCTAATTAAAAGCAATATATTAATGCTAATCTCTTGACCTCAACGCTTGACCTTTCAGTGCAGAAGATAGTCGGTAAATTAGTTATATTTAGAGTGACCTATCACTCTTTGCTTCAATAAAATCATGATTGAATATTAATTTTTGTTCTTATGAAGAGTAACGAGTGAACACTCATTAAAATATATTCAGAAATTTAATTCATGTGATGTAAAAATGAAAACAAAATTTCAGAGCATATTAGGATTGTCGTAAAGCTTGAAGAGAAGGAAGAGGAGAAGGAAAACTGAGGAAAGAGGGAAGGAATGAGAAGGAATATGAAGAAGATGTGGAGAAATACTAGTTATAGGGAAACTTGCGAAGCAAAGTAAAAATGAGAGAATTAGAAATATAATGTTATAAGAAGGGGGATAAAACGGTGAGTAAGAATGAGTGGATATCGAAGACAAGAAAGGTTAGATAAATTGAGATATAAAAGGAGAATAAAATATGGATTTAAAGGAAAGAAAATTGATGAAAACGAAGAACATGGGAGATAGTGATATGTAGCAGAAAACTTGTAGTAGCTTGGGTGAGTAAAAAAAATGATGAAAGTGAGTGAGTGAGAGAGAAACAGACATACTGAGAGGGTAAAGTGGGTATGAGTACAAAGAATTTCATGGAGTCTTAAAGCTGTGAAAGTAAGTTTTTAAAAATGGTAAATATGTGAAAAGAAACGTTTCGGAAACGCATAGAATAATGTAAGAAATTAGAAAATACTGTCATAATTTGCATTTAATTTCTGACGAAATATTTTCGGAAATATAACATTTTTATTAATATTTATAGTTGCCCATACTAACTCAACTGGCAATATGTCGTAACCCCTGAAGCAGAACTTTTAATATTGATTCAATTTTACCACTCAATGTGTGTGTGTGTGTGTGTGTGTGTGTGTGTGTGTGTGTGTGTGTGTGTGTGTGTGTGTTGTGTGTGTGTATGAAGTATGGCGAGTGATTGGAAAAATGAGGTTGAATGAAAGGGAGATAATAATGGTGATCCCAACAAGCTAAAGTGCGCTACCGTATGTGTATATGTGTTAATGAGAGCGATTGAGTTTCACGAGTGTTTGTGTGTGGCAGTTGATGTGTGCTTTTCACTTGGTGTGTGCACATCTATATATTTAAACACAGAAACACACACACACACACACCACACACATATATATATATATATAGATATATGTGTATATGTGTATATGTGTATATATATATACATATATATTATATATTATAGTATATTATATTATATATTATATCATATATTAAATACTATATATATATATATAGAATATAAAGAAAGTCGGGAGGTATGTGATGAATATAATTATTTCATTAATTGACATCCATAAGGTGACGGCCGTTTCGCAGACAATATCATGAAAAATTAATTTGTTTTAGTGTATATTAAATTAGTTTACATTCTTGCACTAATGTGTATGCTATAAATTGCATATTACTATTGTATATTTTAGAAACGAATGCAAATATAGAAGGGTAGCTCTACAGATCAACGAAATATCATGGTTATATCAATTTTTCAGCTAAAGCAAATTCAAACATTCATATAACCATGATACTCTGCAGATGTAAAGTGCTAGCTGTCTATATCTGCATCCGTTTGTAAAATGTAGAATAACACTATGCAGTTTATAGCATACACACTAGTGCAGATATGTAAAATTATTTATTATACACAAAAAGAAAATCATTTTGTATGATGTTGTCTGCGAAACGGCCGTCGTCGTACGAATATCAACAGGTGATATAGATATATTTATCTCATACCTCCTGCCTTTATATTCTATATACTCCTCATGAAATAATTTTCACTGTTTAAACTTACTAGATTTTAACTGCGCAGGACGCCACAGTACAGCCCTCCGTAATGGTATACTGTGGGGTTTGTAGTCAGGTTCACTACAGGGTCTTTCTTGTAATTACCACTGTATTATATAAAGTCAGAAATTGTACTTGAAAGTTATATACATACACACACACATACATTCATACACATACATACATACACACAGACAGACAGACTGACAGATTCTTATATGCGCCCTTTATTATTCTGTACACCTTTTACTATTCTCCTCTCTAAACAGATTTCTTTATACGATAGTATCCGTATTTATATTTCCCCTGCTGTTTATTATTATCCTCTCTTCCAGTCACATTGTCGCTAAGTCTCCATTCTCTGTTTTTGCTTTGATAACATAATTATATTTGTTTAATGAAACAGTTCTTATCTATGATTCAGAAGCGATTTCTATAGATTTTATCTAAAATTATTCTTGGCTTTTTCTGATAATAGTAGAGTTACACACGTGGTACTCCAAATCCATCAAAGAATCCCTTTCTTTTATTTTCGATGTTGCGCAGTGTTTCTTGCATTTCCTTTTGTATGATGCCAGACTGAATATTTCTTCAAACCGAATATCTTCGTTCTAGCATTTTAACATTCCTAGCAAGTATTTTTCACCTGGCAACAAATCATGGATAATTGTTGTTTTCTCTTATAAACCTTACTCTACCCACGCAAGTCTTATTAGACCTTGATCTCGGTTTATTCCACATTCCACTTTTGAAAATATTTTCTTTTGCTGCTTATGCTTAGAAGTGTGGTTAAGGCATAGTAGTGTGCTTAAGAAATGTGTGTGGTTAAGAAATTTATATATAGGCGCAGGAGTGGCCATATAGGCGCAGGAGTGGCTGTGTGGTAACTAGCTTGCTTACCTACCACATGGTTCCGGGTTCAGTCCCACTGCGTGGCACCTTGGGCAAGTGTCTTCTACTATAGCCTCGGGTCGACCAAAGCCTTGTGAGTGGATTTGGTAGAGGGAAACTAAAAAGAAGCCGTCATATATATGTATATGTATGTGTGTGTTTTTTTGTCCCCCTAACATCGCTTGACAACCGATGCTGGTGTGTTTACGTCCCCGTAACTTAGCGGTTCGGCAAACGAGACCGATAGAGTAAGTACTAGGCTTACAAAGAAAAGGTCTTGGGGTTGATTTGCTCGACCAAAGGCGGTGCTCCAGCATGGCCGCAGTCAAATGACTGAAACAAGTAAAAGAGTATACGTGTTGATTTATATATATAATTTAATGTGTTCGCTAAAAGAAACCACGGCTGTACGCAACAGAGTCCCTCAAATTAAACAGTAATCTGGTATGGCCACAGTAAAATGATGGACAGTGTGACTGATCATTAGCGTGATTAGGTCATTAATGTGATTAATTATTAGTGTGGTTAGATCATTCATGAGGTATTGTTTCTGAATGATCTAGAAGAGGAGGCTCGCGAAATGTGTTGTGCAATAGGAATGAACCTAAAACCTCATGATTCCAAAATGTGCTTCTGAACCAAGCAGTAACGCTCGCACACACATCTGTCTCAATATATGCTTTTAAGCTATATTCTCCAGCAATTACCCTCTCACTAACTAATTAACTATGTGGGTGTGGTGCATAAATATATGCATATACAAGCAAATTTGCGTGTACACACACACACACATACACACACGAACAAACAAACGAACACAAACACACGCATATATGTGTATTCTTTTATTGATTGTTAGCTATCGGAAGTGCAACCAGTATGGAGCGTCACCTTCAAGGCTCTCATCGATATCGATAGCAATATTTTTCATTCAGTCCCTCACTACTTCTACGTGTATGTGTGAGTGTGTGTGTGTGTGTGTCTGTCTGTTTGTGAACGGGAGTGTACGAATAGATTTATGTATGTGTATGTCTAAATTAATGCCTATGGGCATGTAAATTATGGTGTTTGTAATTGATGAAGCGTTTTCACTCGAAAACTGTGAGAAATTATTCGCAATTACGGAATATTAATACTAAAACATTTAATGTAAATGTACAGCTCCAATACGCAGAGGGTAATTGGAAATATAGGTTATTCCCTTATGATATTGAAATGTATTGGGATATATTTTGTCTTATAATGTGGCTACAAAATATCGTTTTAGGTTTAGAGGCAGAGAAAGATATATAAATAGATAGAGTGATGAGTTGTCATTGCTTGTTATTTGGTAATTTCAATAATTTTTAATAACTTATATATTCTTGTGAATAGAGTTCTTTGTTGCGTGAATGGGGAGATATTTCTGAAGCACGAACAATGAATGTGAAATTAAATCTTGTAATGCACAACGGCAGCCATCAACGTTGATGAAACTTGCTATTGAGCAATCTTTCAGTAGATTAATTGT
Organism: Octopus sinensis; assembly: GCF_006345805.1. NCBI lineage: Eukaryota > Metazoa > Mollusca > Cephalopoda > Octopoda > Octopodidae > Octopus > Octopus sinensis. Next base: position 102,166,243 of record NC_043005.1, on the reverse strand, counting down.
GTCTGTCTATTTTGCCACTAACTACAGAGATTCACGCTTGAGTGAAAACGATATTTCCCTCCCGGAAATCAGCTCGATACAAACATAATTGAAGAAAACCAAGTGAACGTAACGATTACTTGAGATTTTCTAACACCATCAGCCTGACTTGAACCGCATAGGTACACACACTCGAACACACACACACACACACACACACACACTAACACACACATATATATATACATACATACATATATATATATCTACATATATATATATATATATATATATATATATATATATATATACATACATACATATATGTATATATATATATGTATATCTTAGCTGCTTCAAATTTCGAATTCCCACGGACTATAGCAGCTTTATAGACCATAGATAGAAGCGAAGAATACAATTTCAAAGACAACAGCTGCTGGAAGAATCTCCAACTACTGAAACATACACCAAACCGAACAGCATGATCGATAACAATAAGTAAACAGTGTTAATCCCACAGCTGCTTGTGGCAGTAATAATTACTTCATAAACATCGATAGTAGTATCACGGTGGATTAGTTTCGATCTCCGTCCGGAACCACTTTATTTCGTTTTATTATTGGTCATGAAATATTCCTTCTTGTGTTCCGTGTGAAAGGAGTGAAAGGAAAGGACTCTTTCGACAACTTTTAACATCAGTGATTTCAATAAAGTTTCATAACATTGATAAAATGATTGAACGAAAAGTTTATTCAATTTTGTTTCGTATACGACTTTGATAATTGGGCATAGAAATAAATTTCATGAAAAGAGAACGTTAAGAAATGAATACGAAGATATCACAGAAATGATGTTTATATCAACTAAGAACTACGCACATTCAGAGCAATGTTGCATTTAAATAATTGTAAACGCATTTATCTAAAGCAGTGGCTTCCAGTAGTTGTTCCGAACCTGTTTATTTAAATGAGTTTTCTCATGGACACCTTTTAATATGCCGATCCGAAACTGCAAAGACGATCTGGTACTCGACTGATGATTGAAAGCTGCGAATTACCCGTCCTTGTTTTTCCGTGTCCTTTTTTGTATCGTCTAAATATCCGAATGTTTTGTTGTCGCCTGTTACATTCTTGGTCCATTTTTATACATACACAGACACACACACACACACACACACACACACACACACACAGACACACACACACACACACACACACACATATATATATATATATATATATATGTATATATATTATATATATATATCACCGTGACCGACCAGGCTATCAGATGTTGGTACACATCGCTGGTCACAATGCACTTCGCATTGTTTTAGCCTTCAAATGACGCCACCTCGCTGGTTAAGCGAGTAGGCCAACAGAAGAAAGAATGAGAGAAAGTTGTGGCGAAAGAGTACAGCAGGGTTCGCCACCACCCCCTGCCGGAGCCCTGAGGAGCTTTAGGTGTTTTCGCTCAATAAACACTGACAACGCCCGGTCTGGGAATCGAAACCGCGATCCAACGACCGCGAGTCCGCTGCCCTAACCTTTGGGCCATTGCGCCTCCACATATATACCCCTTGTACCCCCTTTGCTGACCACCAGGTGCCTGTGGATTCCAGGTCGGAAAATACTGATCTTTTGTTTGATTCTAATACCATTGGTCTATTTTTTCTATTGATTGTACACCAGCAGTAAGCCGTTTCATACATTAACACCAGTTACTTTACATCTCATTAGTGTGTATCATGTTGGTATTTGTTTCTCCTCTAATCCTATACAATGGAAATTAATTGTTTTGTCGTAGTTTACGTCATTATAGTTATTGTCACTTGTATATTATCAATCTAACAGTATTCGGGAATTGGTAGCTATGTCTATGTTGTTTATGGCACTGCCATATGTGACTGCAGGCACTTGCGACGGAAAAAAAACCATCCAATTCTTATTGATTAAAAATAAAACACTAACACTAGCAAATATATACCGCTTCATCAGCATAGAATTTCCATCTGAGCTGTCTTTATTAAGCATTGTATATATATATATATATATATATATATATATATATATAAAACCAAGTAAGGGAACACATTTCAAAGGTCAGTGTTCATATTCACTCAATATATTTCAAAGAGACGTATACTTCACAGCATGTACAGCATATATGTGTGTGTATGTGTGTGTGTGTATGTATATGTATGTATGTATGTATGTATGTATGCATGTATGTATGTATGTATGTGTGTATGAATGTGTGTATGTATGTATGAATGTATGTATGTATGTATGTATGTATGTATGTATGTATGTATGTATGTATGTATGTATGTATGTATGTATGTATGTGAGAAATGCATTAGTGCTTCCTCATAGTGGAGGAGGGAGAAGAGTGCCTGTAAAACTTTACAGAATATCTGTGACTACTGGATTGGGAAGACGAGAATTGGATGAGAAAAATTTTGTTGCAAAAGGGGTCCAGTTAGAAAATACCCAAGAAGTATGTAAAGGGGTTCAATTGGGCAACGGATTAAGTTCACCACACAAGAAGTCGAACTATTTCTGTCAATCAAATCGCCCCTCAAAAATATTTTCTTTCATCGAAACTATGATCAGACAAAAGCCTCTTGCGCAGTAGCATTCAACTTGAAACCACGTAAATTCGAAGCGAGCTCTTTCGCTTTACATCCACATTTGCGACAAAATCTTAAATTAAACAACTGATTTTGTGTTGAACTCCCTCATCACACAGTCTTGGTGCGACGAAATCCTTGACCACACAGTTTTTGGTGTAGCGAACTCCCTCCGTACCTAGACAGCTATAGTTACGGTGTACGTAATAGCCACATAGCTATTGGTATGACAAATGCCTCACTTATATAACCCATTTTATGCCATACTTTTTAACCACGCAGCGACACACTCATTGGTGTATCTAACTCGTTAACCACGTTGCCATTTGTTGCAGCCGTTATTCAATGCTGCATTAACATAAGAGATAATATCATAAAGAAATATTGAAACAAAAGTGGAGCAGCAAACAATATGAGTTATCAGAGTCCATTAAACATTAAACCATTTGAAGTAACTTTTAGATTGCAATTTATTATTTATTCAATGAATATTTTTTCAATATTTCCAAGATAAAAGACTTGAGAATCGGCAAAAGAAATAAAATAGTTATTTGTTTCATGATTACAAAAATAAACAGTAGCTTATTGAAATTATTGTTGTTGTCTAGACAGAAGCTAACCCTGAGCGAACAGAACTATCATCAAAGCCGTGCCAGCAATGACCATCCCGTCTTTCTCTGCGGCATTGTTCAATACATACCTTCTGTTCCAAGATATTACGGTGTGAATTAAGTGGATTTATCTGCCATTTCTAGCATATAGGACAAATACATAGATGTTCGCTCAATGGTCATTTAAGGATCACTAAGGTGATATACAAAGCGTTGTTAAGGATATTTGCGAAATGTTATAGTTTATGGTAGGAATTTTGATGATATCTTATTACAGATTACAGGAACAGTTTCTTCAATACGTAAATATCTATCCTAAAAGAATTGAAAGTATATATTCTTATACTAAATACTATTACAAGTCAGTCTTTTGATTTCTTCGTTGTATATGTTCTACAGAAAACATGTCTATCTTTTAGTTTTATCTAAACTTAAGTGGAAGCAACAAACTCCAAACCCACTTGAACATTAAACTGAGATCGTAGACACAAAAGAATGTTGATAACATTACTATTCCTAACAAATTGCAATAAATTCATACGTAAAAATGAAAAGTGAAACGGGAAGATATATAAACTTAGAACAAGAGCGGAAGGGTGAGGTAAATCGTAGTTGAAGTAGTATCGAAACAAGAGAAGTGAGGCAACTGAGCGTGAGAATGAGAGAGCAGAAACTGTCTTTTAAGCTTAGAACGGGGAACTTAAGCGACGGCTGTATTTAGTACTAAAGAAATGTAATACAGTCACTTTGCTTTTCTCTTTTATAATTAGTTTTTAATTTTGTTTCAATAGAAATGTTTCCATGCACACAGTCACAGAATTCTTATAATCAACTGTCTTAGAGTGTACACAAAACATCAATGGTATGCAAAACATCAACGTTCTCATGTGTTTCTAACCTGTCACATTTCAAAACTAATTTCTTTTCTAATGCTTGTAACAGATCCCAAGTTTGCTCTGTTGCTCCAAAAGCTATTTTATGCTGTACCAGACAGTTCTATTTTCTGTCATTGGAAATGGAATACATTGGCTACAGCTAAAGCAAACAGAAAGAATAAACCTTGTGGTCGATGTTCGGTGGAGAGCCCGTTTGCTAAAATATCACTATTATAGGCGTAGGAGTGGCTGTGTGGTAAGTAGCTTGCTTACGAACCACATGGTTCTGGGTTCAGTCCCACTGCGTGGCACCTTGGGCAAGTCTCTTCTATTACAGCCTCGGGCCGACCAAGGCCTTGTGAGTGGATTTGGTAGACAGAAACTGAAAGAAGCCCGTCGCATATATATATATATATATATATATACTTTATTTAAAGCAGCAGAAAATTCAACAAAATCTGTTACTCTGAGTTTCTCGTTGCCGTTCATCAGACAGTTTTTGCTAGAAACTGTCTGATGAACGGCAACGAGAAACTCAGAGTAGCAGATTTTGTTGAATTTTCTGCTGCTTTAAATAAAGCATATTACTCTACCACTGGTATTTGAGTACTCTTTTTTCCACCTTGTTTCACATTTATGTGTTTACTCCGGTATATATATATATATATATATACTTAATAATTAGGGTGAGTCCCTTTTTAAAGTAGAAGAAATAGCTAAGGTTTTGGCTGCTATTTCTAAACTTCGGTATGTGGTAAAGCAAATCTTTGCTGAACCCTAATTATTAAGTATTACTCAAGTTTACCGTGAAATGGTCCTTTTTTCATGCCGAATTCTACTTGGTGAAATTATTGATTACATATTGATTATTTAATTTTACCCTTTGTTATTATATATATATATATATATATATACATATATATATATTAGTAGGGGAAATAGGGATCAATTTGGCTGCTATTTCTAATATTTTCGGTCGCTTGACAACCGATGCTGGTGTGTTTACGCCCCCGTAAATTAGCGGTTCGGCAAAAGTGACCGATAGAATAAGTACTAGGTTTACAAAGAATATGTTCTGGTGTCGATATGCTCGACTAAAGGCGGTGCTCCTGCATGGCCACCGTCAAATGACTGAAACATATAAAAGAGTATCCAATTGCAGTTCTAGAAACGGCACTTAGATTCATTAAAAAAAAAATCGGTAGACAACTATTTTCAACCTGCTGTCTTGCCGCATCCCTAGTGACGATCTGTGTCTGCAGGGTTTGTTTGACCGCTTGCGAGGATATTCATTAATGTTTTGCTGTTACATTCAATATATTCTTGAAAACACTCTATCTCCATTTGTCTAGATTTTCATTTTCGCCATTCCTATCAAGTATAAATGTACCACAGCAATTTGTTTTTGTCTTTTGTTCTTGTTAGAGATTTGTATTATTTTGTCTTGAATTTAAATAATTTCGTCTTAACTTGACATTTGATTGACTATAAACGAAGTCAACGCGGATATGTCCGGATTTTCAAAAATGTTTGGTTTACATAAATTATGAAATCTGATCAAATTTTAGAAGCCGAGTAATGGTCTGTTCATTTACACTGCCATTGTCCTTCATACCCTCATAATGCACTTATTTCTAAGCAATTCAGTTCCTTCTTACCGCCACACATTCTTCTTCAGACCATTACTTTGGTTTCAAGACGAAAGGTATTCTTCCATCAGGATAATACTCGGTCACATACAGCGAGGGTTACATTCCGTCAAAATGATTTTGAAGACTGCGGAATAAATGATAATAAGATGGGGTAATGTCGAGCGAATATTGTGGGTATGGCATCGTTTTCCATTCAAACTGCTCCAGCCATCGGAATGTCCACCCTCGCTGTATGTGGCCGAAGATTATCCTGATGGAAGAACACCTTTCGTCTTGAAACCAAAGTAATGGTCTGTAAAACAATGTGTGGCAGTAAGAAGGAACTGAATTGCTTAGAAATAAGTGCATGATGGGTGTGCGAATGACACTGGCAGTGGAAAGGAACAAATATGGCCATTAGAGAAGCTCTGAAAATACCCTCAAAAGAAATAACTATGAGGACTTGTTTTTGCGAAAGTGAGAATAATAGATTGCTAATTAATAACGGTGAGCTGTGTAGGTATTAGTGGTTGACTGTGACACTGAGCAGGTGGGTGGTAATTATGGAATGTAGTATCCTATCATAATGTTTTCGGGATTGGCTTCTGCACATAGCAGGCACCTAAACATATGATCAGGCAACCAAAACATCACATATATAGAAGTACATACTTTGATCCTGAAACTCCCACAAATACACGTATCCAGCTATCTAACTATATGCGCACCAGTCAGTCCATCTATCTATCTATCTATCTATCTATCTATCTATCTATCTATCTATCTATCTATCTATCTATCTATCTATCTATTCTATCTATCTATCTATCTATCTATCTATCTGTCTGTCTGCCTATCTATCTATCTATCTATCTATCTATCTATCTATCTATATCTATCTATCTATCTATCTATCTATCTGTCTGTCTGTCTGCCTATCTATCTATCTATCTATCTATCTATCTATATCTATCTATCTATCTATCTATCTATCTATCTATCTGTCTGTCTGCCTATCTATCTATCTATCTATCTATCTATCTATCTATCTATCTATCTATCTATCTATCTATCTATCTATCTATCTATCTGTCTGTCTGCCTATCTATCTATCTATCTATCTATCTATCTATCTATCTATCTATCTATCTATCTATCTATCTATCTATCTGTCTGTCTGCCTATATATCTATCTATCTATCTATATATCTATCTATCTATCTATCTATCTATCTATCTATCTATCTATCTATCTATCTATCTATCTATCTATCTATCCATCTATCTATCTATCTATCTCTATCTATCTATCTGTCTGTCTGCCTCACACAAACACAACACCACAAACTCAAAGCCCTCTTCCCAAATACTGTAGGGGGTTTCCAAAAATATCTGTCCCAAAAACTTTATAAAAACCTCCTCGAAGACACATCAAAGAACGAGGAAGCAAAAACTTTCGACACAAGTAAGTAACTCTCTGTACTTTCCTTTTTTGTGTTTTAAAGCACACACCCCAATAGAATCATGGTCAAGATTGGTTGTGTGAATGCGCGTGGCTTGGGGTCTCCTTGGAAACAAGGATACCTCCTAAATGACATCAAGTCACACGATTTGGGAATCATAGCCATAAGTGAGACCAGGCTCCACGAGCCACGGGCCCTAAAGTCCATGTTTGGTGGACAGTTTAACATTTATTTTGCTCCCTGTCTGCCGAGGATGGGCGGTAGTGGCACCACGGTACTTTTTCACAAGAGCCTGGATCTCGAAGTCAAGACGATATTCGTAGACCCGGAGGGTAGACTAGTCGTTCTGGATGTCGACGGCAGCAATGGGTGCGCTTTTCGACTCGTATCAATCTACGCACCGCCTTTAACAGGTCGGCCGGATTTCTTTCGACGTCTAGAAGTATTGCTGGGAACGTCTCATCCTTTACTTTTAGTGGGGGATTGGAATGCTACCTTGGACACGCATCTAGAATATGTGGGGAGAGACAAAAACAGAAGGGGATGCAAATGCCTCAGAGACCTGCTCAGACGATTCCAACTGTCTGACAGGTACCGACTCGACCACCCAAATGCACCAACGTGGACATGGAGCAACCGCAGTGGGTCGTCGAGATCGTATCTAGATAGGATACTGTGTAGGACAGTAGACAAGGATAACTTAGGATGTCCACAATTCCATACAGTCAGCTACACGGATCACAAATTCGTGACGTGTACGCTAGACTTAGATAAGGCACATCGACAGGGTCCTGGGTACTGGAAACTGAACGCATCATTCCCGTCCAGACAAGTTTTCAGAGACCGGATTAGCACACTAGTAAAGAGGGTTTTGACGGGAGCCATCATCAACAACAAATGGTGGTTTGCCCTCAAGAGAGCAGTAAAAGCAGAAGCGATTAGGTACAGCAAAGCACTAGCCATAGATAGAAATAGAGTAGAGGGTGAGCTACTTAAGAAGCTAGAAGAGGCAATTAGAAGCGGCATGGCATCCGACGTTTTGGCGGCGAGGTTGGCCCTCGACCAACACTTCAACGCCAAACACGAAGGATGTGCTGTCAGAGCTAGGATGCGTGCTCTAAGGAACGAAGGTGTTGTAGCCGCGAGAGAGGCCCGGGTGGCGGAGGCGCAGCAGGGCAACAAAGCCACCATTCGGTCTCTGGTAGATGAACAAGGGCGCGAATTGCTCGAGCCCAGCAAGATGTGCGAGACATTTCAGCGGCACTTTGCCCGACTGTACGGGACGAGTGGTGAGCGTGAACGCAGGGTGGATTTCAGTGCCTACCTGCACAGCCTACCACGACTCTAGGCAAGAGAGGCATAGTGCTGCGAAGGTGCCATCACGGCGGCAGATGTGCAGGACGCGATGGCAGAATGCTCGAGAGACAAATCGACGGGTTTGGATGTTCTGCCCTACGAGTTTTACAATTGTATGCCAGACTTGTTTGGAGACGTCTTGGCAGCGGTATACTGCAACTGGCAGCAAAACGGGAGCATACCCGGTTTTGTAAGTCGAGGAGCTGTAACACTGCTGAGGAAAGATCCAAACAAGGGGAACATTATAGATAACTTTAGACCAATCACTCTGCTCAATGCAGACCTGAAAATTTTGACAAAGGTGTTAGCCAAGAGGTTGGCGCTTGTCATCGAGAAACTGGTCGACAACGCACAAGCGTGCGCCGTGCCGGGCCGGAGCATCCATGACAACCTCCATCTGATGCGCTACATCATAGACAGGGTAGTTAACGAACCTGGCATGGGTGGGGCCCTGATCAACTTGGATCAATCGAAAGGGTAGACCATCGATAGGGTAGACCATCGATACTTGGAGGCAGTCCTGAGAGCGGCTGGTTTCGGTCCCGTCTCCCGCGGCTGGATAGCTGCCTTGTACAGAGGCATCCGTTCGGTAATTCGCGTTAATGGACATCTATCGAGACCTTTCGACATTGCACGTTCGGTCCGTCAGGGATGCCCCCTCTCGGCGGACGACGTCACCGTCATAGTGTCAAGCCACGAGCATATCGAGCGGGTCGGCGAAACACTGAAAGACTACGAAGCGGTGACAGGAGCAAAAATCAACCGGGAAAAGTCAGTGGGCTTGCGGCTCGGCACCTGGAGAAGCAAGCCCATGCCGTCCACCAGTACCTCCGTCGTGGGACGCTGGACTGACGGCCCGGTTGAGTTGCTCGGGGTCTGGTTCGGTCCGGACCTCCAAATGGAGAAGAACTGGAACGAGATAACGAGTAGGGTGGTTACTCTCGCCCAGCAATGGGCCGAGAGGAAACTGTCCCTAAAAGGTCGGGCGGAGGTGGCGAACGCGTACATCGCGTCCATCATCTACTACCGCCTGACCGTCGTACCTTGTCCCGACCCTACCATCACCAAACTAGAACGCATCCTCTTCCGCTTCTTGTGGAAAGGATGCGTCCCGATGGTCAGGCGATCCATTTGCTGTCAACACCCGTTAAAAGGAGGGCTGGGCATGCCGTGGTTGATGATGCGCAGACACGCGATGAGACTGCGACATCTCCGGCTCTATGTAGACGACGGTGAACAGGTGTGGTCGCCGTTTGTGAGGCACGCATTCCCGCAACTTGTCTCCATGACCGAACTGCAGTCGTGGATCAAAAAGAGGCCGAGGAAAGGCGAATGGCACCGCGAGTGTCGCGTTGCTCTCAAGCAACTCTGCCGTCCCGGGTCGACCTTGTGTGACTTCAACACAACCAAAGCATTCTATAGGGGACTAGTGGAGGGGAGGTACGACGACGATCTCGGGGCAAACCTGGGCGTCGACAAGGAATACCTGACCCGCCTGTTTCAAACGACTTTCGGCCCGGGACCTATGGACAACTTCCAGAGATCCCTGGCCTGGCGGTGCTACCGAGAAGCGCTACCCGTTCGGGATAAGCTCTATAGGCATGGCTCGAGAAACACGGGGCCGACCTGCCCGAGATGCGGGCAGAGCGACGAAACCGCTCTGCACGCAATCGTGCAGTGTCCAGCAATTTCCCACCAGTGGGCTTATGTAGAACGACTGCTGTCACGTGTGGGACGTGTCGGTTTATCAGCCGAGTCTATCGTTAATATCGTCACGCCTCCTTCCTTCAAACGGGAAGGAATAGCTATTTTTATCATACTTGTGGCTATGGCGAAAGAATGTATCTGGTGGACGCGCCTGAAAGGATTAGAGACAAACACTTTCCTCTCTGGTCAATCTCTCATCAACTTCTTCAAGTATCACTTGAGGGGGAAAGTGAGAGTAGAGAGGCAAGTTTTGTCTAGTGAATGTTTTAAAAAAAGATGGGTGAATGTAGCAAGGATGGCACGTATGAATGACGAAGCCACCTTGACTATGATTCTATGAACCATAAAAATTAATACAGAGTTGCTTATTTGCAAAAAAAAAAATAAAAGAAAAATATAACATGTGACTTCATTGACCGAGGTTACCGTGGTCTTTTCCGTAGGCTTTTCTTTCCACGGGTAAACCTCACCTGTCCTCCCCTTTACACTTCATATTGACATTTCTGTGATAACGATCCCTATTGATCAATTTTTTCCTCTCCCCCTTTTTTTTAACCCCCCCTTTTTTTGTCCTCTTTGTCTCCTTTTACGATCCCTTTTGATTGAAACCCCCCCCTTTTATTTTTTTTACCTTCAAAAGAAAAGCTCTACCTTGTAATTTGTTCTATCTGTGTGCAGCCCTGTGTGGCTAATAAAGAAACATATCTATCTATCTATCTATCTACATATCTATCTGTATCTATATATCTATCTATCTATCTACTTATCTATATGTATTTATCTATCTATCTATCTATCTATCTATCTATCTATCTATCGTCTGTCTGTCTGTCTGTTTGCCTGTTTGTCTAGCTATCTAACTATGTGTACCAATCAGTCTATCTATCTATCTATCTATCTATCTATCTATCTATCTATCTATCTATCTATCTATCTATATCTATATATCTATATTTATATATATATGTGTGTGTGTGTATGTGTGTATCTATGTACGTACGTACGTATGTATGCATATCTGTGCATTATAATTATATATACACTCATATACACACACACATATGAAAGGAAGACACAAGGAAACAAAGAAGACAACACGCATAAACAAACGATCTAAAGAAAAAAAAATGCATTTCTGCATTTGTTAGCGACTGTGCGGGCACTCCTGTGTCTGAGAGTGAGAGTGAGGGTGAGTGAGGAGGGAAAGAGAGACGAGAGAGTTAATATACTCAAGCACCTCTTGTATTTCATTTGCTGCGATATCTACTTCCCGAGTAACAACAACAATAACAAGAACAACAACACCAATAATAATAATAACAATAATAACGATAATGGTAATAATAATAATGATAATAATAATAATAATAATAATAATAATAATAATAATAATAATAATAATAATGATGAGGAGGAGGAGGAGGAGGAGGAGGAGGTGGAGGTGGATGATGATCATGATCATGATCATGATGATAATAATAATGATGATGATGATGATGATAATAATAATAATAATAATAATGATGATGATAATAATAATAATAATAATGATAATAATAATAATAATAACAACAACAACAATAATATAACAGAAGAGCAACAACTACAACAAAATCTACAAGAGCAAAACAAAAAAGCAATGGAAGAAATATGTTGACGTTATGAAAAGGACTGGCGTCATAATTAAATATCTGAATACGATACTCTCATTGAGCGACATAGATATGGTTATGCCGGTATTGCTTGCCGTGAAAACTAGAATAAGTAGTAGTAGTAGTAGTAGTAGTAGTAGTAGTAGTAGTAGTAGTAGTAGTGGTGGTGGTGGTGGTGGTAGTAGTTCTTTTCGTGTTTGTGGTTGGTGATGCTGCTTGCTGTACGTAGTGATGTCGGTATGCGTCGATTGCCGAAGAAGGGAATTGAATTTGAGGTTGAGAAAGGAATAAGAGACACTAGAGAAATGGATGAGCTTGGAGAAGGAAGATGAGACAAAATAGAAATAGGAGGAGGAAGATGAGGAGGAGGAGGTGTTGATGATGGAGGCCAAGGAGGAACAGACACCAGCTATAGTGTTTTTGAAGGAGATCTATATATCACTATTAGCAAAGCAACTGGATTGTAAAGTGTTGACACTTGCGTCGTTCAACGACCAAGTGGTGGTTTCTTGTGAATGTGATACTTCTCTCCAACATTAACGGCCGTAATGTCATTAAGAGGAAAGTGTCTTTACGTGACGACAATAGGGGTCGCTTTTGACAGTTCTTAGAGGTCAACGTGGCGGTGGTGGTGGTGGCGGTGGTGGTTGTGGTGGTGGTGGTGGTGGTAGTGATGGTGGTGGTAGTGATGGTGGTAGTGGTGGTGGTGGTGGTGGTGGAGGAGGTGGTTGTGGTGGTGGTGGTGGTGGTGGTGGTGGTGATTGTGGTGGTGGTGAGAGTAACGTTGTTGGTGGTGGTGATTGTGGTGATGGTGGTGGTGGTGGCGATGCTTGTGATTTTAGTGGTGGTGGTGGTAGTGAGAATGTTGGTGTTGAGAGTGGTAGCAGTGGTGGTGTCAGTGTCGTTGCTGGTGGTGATGGTTGTGATTGTAGAGGTGGTGGTGGTTAGAGAGTTAATGTTGAGAGTGGTGGTGATGGTGGTGGTGGTTGTGAGGGTGAGATTGGGGGTGAGAGTGACGTTGGTGGTGGTGGTGGGGATAGTTGTGATTGTAGTGGTTGTGGTGAAAGTAGTGATGGTAGTGGTGGTCGTGGTGAGAATGGTTGTGATGGTATTTTACTGGTGATGGCCCTAGTGATAATAACGGCAGGAATGACGACGACCATTAGGAGGAAGTGGACGTTGATGGTATTTATGGGGTCACGTCGGACGGATGACATCGCCTGGGATGATTCGATGATCATGATGATTGTTTATTGAGATGACGATGACGGCTATCGTGTTGTAGTTGATGACAGAAGAGATGGTTGTGTGTGGGGGTGGGGGCAGTGTCGGTTGTGAGGATGGTGGTGATGGTGATGACAATGGCTGTTTTACTGATACTGTTGATGAGTGGATGATGACCGTTGTGATGTATTCTGAAGTGGTTGATGATGAAGCTGGGGGTTGTAGTGACGTTGCTGGTGGTGCTGGTGGTGCCGGTGCTGGTGGTGCTGGTGGTGTCGGTGCTGGTGTCGGTGCTGGTGGTGGTGGTGGTGGTGGTGGTGGTGGTAGTGGTGGTGGTGCTGGTGGTGGTGGTGATGGTGTCGATGGTGGTGTCGGTGGTAGTGGATGTGGTAGTGGTTGTTGTGGTGGTGGTGGTACTAGTCGTAGTTATGGCGGCGGCGGCGGTGGTAGAAAGACAGATGTTAGTAGTGGTGATGATGTTGACAGGAATGCCGGTGATTGTGATGGCGGTGATCGTCGTAGTGACGAGGACGATGATGCTGATGGTTTTGGTAGCGGTGGTGACTTTTTCTATTTTTTGCTGTGTTCTAAGCTCGCTCTGTAAGTCAGTGGAAGTGGACAAAGAATGGTAATTCCATTCAAACTCCAAGACAATGTTGTGTGAAGGGACACATGTTTTATAGCAACGATATTATCAATAGATATTTCTTTACCTTTACAAGCACATCATTCTCTCTCTCTCTCTCTCTCTCTCTCTCTCTCTCTCTCTCTCTCTCTCTCACTCACTATTGTTTGTCTCTTCCTCGCTTTTACAACATTCCACTCTCACCCTTTTTCGCAGCCTTTTCTCGCTCCTTTCTTATTTTCACCCCTTCACGTCTTCTTCTTCTTCTTCTTCTTCTTCTTCTTCTTCTCCTCCTCCTCCCCCTTCTTATTCGTCTCCTCCTCCTCCTTCTTCTTCTTCTTCTCGTCCTCCTCCTCACCCCCTTCTTCTTCGCCTCCTCCTCCTCCTCATTCTTCTTCTACTACTACTACTTCATCTTTTCTTCTTCTTTTTCTTTATCTTCTTCCTCTCCTACTCCTTTTTTTCTTCTTCTTTTTCTTTATCTTCTTCTTCTACTCCTTTTTCTTTTTCTTCTTTTTCTACTTCTTCTTCTTCTTCTTCTTCTACTACTACTACTTTATCTGTTTCTTCTTTTTTATCTTTATCTTCTTCTTCTAGTCCTTTTTCTTTTTCTTCTTTTTCTTCTTCTTCTTTTTCTATTTCTTTCTCTTCTTCTTCTCTACCAACTACTTCTTCTACTTCTTCTTCTCCTCCCCTCCTCCTCATAACCCCTTCTTCTTCTTCTTCTTCTTCTACTTTTTCTTTTTCTTCTTGTTCTACTTCTTCCCATCTTCTACATCTTTTTCTTCTTCTTCTTCTACCTCTTCTTCTTCTTCTTCTTCTTCTTCTTCTTCTCCTCCTTCTTCCTCGTCTCTCTCACTCTGCCCCCCTCTCTCTCTTTCTCTCCCTGTCTTTATCAATCTCTATTTTGCTTGATATTTTTAATTATATATTTCTCTTCCTCTTAATCTGCATGAATACTTCAATATATGTGTTTCTGGTTGTCATTCTATGTCTATTTGTCTGTCTGTTTGTCTTCCTGCCTATCTATTTATCTATATATCTATCTCCATCTCTCACTGCACATGCAAATATAAGTGTGTGTGTTCATGCATGTGTGTATGTGTACAGATATATATATATATGTATATATATATATATATATATATATATATATATATATATATATATATATATATATGATATATACATAGATATATAGATAGACAGAGAGATAGATAGATAGATAGATAGATAGATAGATAGATAGATAGATAGATAGATAGATAGATAGACAGACAGACAGACAGACATCCGTCTATCTCGAAAGACCATACATCTGCGCCTGGAAAATTTAGTGCCAACCGTCGATGGCGGTGCAGCGTCTGCGGCGGCTATACAGGTCCACACGCCAGCGACAGTCTTGCAAGATGCGACTGAAGTTGGAGATGACTCCATGGGAGCGCTGCAGAATTTTCTTCCATCACGCATTTCATCGGTGGCAAGTTTTAGTTTCTCCTCTTCCTACATGCCCTTGTGCAGTGCTTACTCCTTTCCAGCGAGGGTGATCATTTGCTACCTCTTCTTATCTCAGGATGTCCAAATCCATTGACTTCATATCTCTCTTGCAGAACTGTTACTCCTCCCATAAGCATGCGATTGTTTTTAAAGTCTTGGAGGATACAGTCAAGTACTTCTGAAACTCTACAACTCGACATTGCACTCATTCCAAACAATGTGGCATGATGTTTGTTGGAGAATTGTTGCCATTGCAGAGTTTTGGGAAATGTTGCACATTTGCGATCCTTTCATTGCAATGTTTAGAGGGAGCTTAAACATGGAATGAGCAGTTCTTCCCTCATTGAAGACGGAAGCTGCAATACCAGAAGATGCAACACTGGAAGGAGGTTAGATTTTATATCCTCCCATTTAGGATTGCAGGCGAAAGTGACAAAAGTATCTGGTTTTCCATATACCCAGACATATGTCATAGCATTGTGTGTTCGTTCGTGAACGATGATGGAAGGATTATAAGTTACCTCATGTTTTGAATATCACCATTTATCTTCAGAGCATCAACATAAAAAGCAACATAATTTTTAGCCCTTAACATCTTTTGATTGTTACGAATGTAAAGGAGACGCTGACTCTCAACTTTAGTATACATATGAACCAGGTATTGAGGAAATAGATCACGAGACATGGGTAATTAATTTGATTGTTCTGGTCTTAACACCTTTTCTTTGTAATTGTCTCTCCTGTTGCAGGTTCAATCTGTGGAATATTGAAATGATACCTATCTTGGCCAATCCTCAGAATACGAGGATGCTGGAGAACATGATAAGAGGGATGAGTCTCTGAAACATGTTTAAGGTTGTTATCCTGAACACGAATGAGAATATCACAATTTTCATGGGATCACCTACCATAAGGATGGCTGCTTCATTAGGTGTGTGCTCATTAAAGCGGCGTAAAATTCCCTTTAATATAGCTTACTATAGACGTAACAAACGCTGAAATAAACGCACACACATTCACAGACACATTCACACTCATAGAATTGATAATACTGAAAACAGCAAAATGTACACACACGAAGTTAAAACGAAACGAAACGTAGTCAATATGGGTGCAAAACATACCATGGAATTTTGTTTCCGGGAATATTTCTAAAGGATATATTCCAGCATCGGAAAGTCACCAATTTAGCAACAATTACAATGCGCCACCAATGTAACAGAGTACAAAAAGTCAACATTCATTTGGAACATGTACTAAATGTTATAAAATTCAGGATTGAATGGCACAGTGAAGAAAGGCAAGCTCCAAGTAAATTCAGAAGGTATAACTCAATTTTTCATACAAAAATTTATTATTTAACAATTTTTAAACGAAAGCTGAACAAGATGTATTCAAGGGAATACGTTGCTGTTGTGAACGTTAATTAAATTAAAACATTTGCTGAATGATGTTTGTAGCACGGCACATATCAATTTTACATAATTTACTATATATTTTACCCGTGTAAGCTTATTGTCTGTAGAATAAATATTGAATAACGCAATAAAAATGTTGCAAGGCATTGAATATTAACACGGTTAAAGCAGCATAGCAGGAATATTATAAGAACGCTAGGACTGTTTAAAAAGCATTATCTTCAAACTGATTATAAGGACTGGAATAACATTTCTGTAATGATATTGAAAGAGCCACTAAAACGTTCTGCTTCTTCAAGTTACCGAATTTGTTATAATTGCCAGAATAACATTTTTCCCAGATATATTTGCGAGTGTTGTGACTACTGTCAAATCAGCCAAATCATTATGAAAATCAGAAAATATTTCAGCACATAAGTAGTGATGATCGAAGATGCTGTTAAAACTGCAACTCTCTATGATGGAAGAAAAATCCAAACAGTAGTACTTAAAAAAAAACGCTGTTTTATGTTCAACATTCGGGCAGCTACTAAACTAAGCTCCTTCAAAATTGGCGTGTTTCACTGTTGGAAGGTACAGTCACATACATATACTAAGAAAGACGCACATAGACAAACCTTCACGCACACCTCAAGCCTGTTTCTATCCCTCTGTGTGTCAGTCGTCACAAAAATGTATGTATACTGACAGACACATACACTCACACACATATATTTGTCAGTCATCGACCTAACGTGCGTAACGAATGCGCAAACACACACACATTGACAGACACATACACACCCGAATGAGACGTCGTCTTTGTCGTCATCGTGGTATAAAATGTCGTTTACGATAGTTGGCATATAGAAATATTATAATGCTAAATTTTTGTAATGCATACTATGTAAATGAGAATAAAGTTTATTTGGTAGCCGAAAGATTACTGATTCTTTTGATACACCATACGTCAAAATCGGCTAAGTTTACGAATGTATAAGAAACTTACACACCCGTGCGCGCACACACACACATACTTTATATATATATATATATATATATATATATATATATATAATATATATATATATAGAGAGAGAGAGAGAGAGAGAGAGAGATATGTAATCCCTTATATCTAATCGCGTATAGGCTTAAAGAAGAATACCTAGACACCGATTCATGTACATGGACGCATGCGCGTATATATGTATGTATGTGTGTATGTATTTACGTATGTGTATTCTTATGTAAGTGTGTATGCCTGTATGCATGTATGAATACATGCATGCATTTATGTATATATATATATATGTAAAAGTATTTTGCATAATCCCTGGTAATTTACTTAAATGCCTTGAGATATTTGACCCAGTTGTCTGCTCTATTATTTTAAATATATTAGGGATCAAATTTGCCTTTAGCCTTTCATGGTTGTTAAGTAAATTATTTATTAATAACGAGTCTCTCACTCTCACTCTCTCTTTTTCTCTCTTTCTCTTACTCTCTCTCTCTCTCTCTCTATCTCTCTGCGTTGTACTTTTGCGTTACAGGTTCAACCTAGTCACACTGTGTCACAATAATTAGGCCTGATATTTAACATATTGATATATCTTATGAGCGCGTGCGATGCACACAACATCTGGGTGTTTCTTCAGAGTGATTGCAGCCACATACAATCAGCTGTAGATAGCGTAGTATGTCGTTTACCATATTTAAATATTCCCTTGAATATTATTAATATTTAACATCTAAGTAGTAATTCTGTTCCTACCCTCCTCAAGAAATGCTTGTAATATTACGATAACATTTTACATCCTGAATTCAGATTCCGCTGAGGTCGACTTTACTTTTTATGCTTTCACGGTCGAGAAAATAAGTACCAGTTGACTACTAATATCGAAGTGAATGACTTACCACCTTTGCCGAACTTGTTGGCCTTGTGCGAAAATTTGAAACTAACATTATGATAGCTTAGAACTATTAGGGAGAAATACTTGGCTTTTAATACGTGTAAACGGTTTTATTCCTGCTTTTCTCCGATGTTTCATTTTCATGTATAGTTGTGTTTGTGTTACCATGGCTTTGACGATGGCCTCATTTTGTTTACTTTCGTACCAATCACTTTAGTAGTTCTTTACATGATTATGATATCTTCAGAAAATTCACTAACAACGCAAGAGTGATACAGGAATTGTTATCTGAGACAATCCCATTTTGAAGAAAGAAATAATGTTTGTGCCTCCTGATCCCGGAAAAAATTAGCCCAAATAAATTGAGTGCATGTCCCTGTCAAATGGGTTATACTAGTAATTCAAGACATAAGCTGATACTACCACACTGCCAAAGAATTATGCTAAGGGTACACATGTCTGTGGAATGCTAAGCTTCTTACAATGCTAATTAAATGAGCAGGTAATTCTACGCAGCCAATATCTGAATCCAGGTCACAATACTGAAAGAGATCCATTTGTTTTACCTTATGTATGTGCGCGTGTGTGTGTCTTGTATGTATATATGTGCACATATATCTATATGCGAGTGGGGAGTGAGTGTATGTGTCTGTGCTTATGTGTGTGATAGTACGTGTCTCTATTCTCTGTCTAGCTTTTTATCGAAGCATATAATTATGTTTGTGTGTATATATCTGCGTCTATTAGCTAAACTTTGCAAATTATCTACGTATGTCTGCGTATTTAAATGCCTGCGCATAGTTACATATTTCTTTAGATTTTTGTGTTACATTCGGTGCCAGCAAGTGCTCGTATAAAAGTGCAAAATCGTGCATATGTGTATGATTCTATGCACGCGTATAAGATTTTGTGTTAATATCGATGCGTGAACGTAAATGCGCTTGTAATTCTTTATCTGCAAATGCATCATATTAAGCTTGTGTGTAGATGCGTGTGTATGTGTGTGTGTACCTGTGTGTGTGCGTGTGTGTGTGCGCAGGTGTGTACATATATAAATGTGTGTATTTCTGCTCGCGTGCAAAAAGGAATTTCAGGAATGTGAGATTCCTATGTGTTTTATATAGAACAATGCATTTGAACTTTTAACCGCATACATATGGCACATGTGTGTATATGCATATATGTATGCTTGTGCATGTTCATACATATGTATGCCTTTATAAATACATGTAATTTTGCGAATGTCAGTACATATGTGTATATATGTACGTAAGTTCTAGATGTATAGGTTTACTAAATGGTGTGGGGTACATAACGTGTGTGTAGTGTGTGCACACGTGTGCCTGTATCAATTAGTGAGTTTATCTTCTATAGGTGTTCAATTTGTGTTTGTCTTCTATAAAATTATACCAGTAATTCAAGGTACATGCTAATACTGCCATACTGCCATATTGCCATACTGCCAGGGAATTATGGTAATAGTACACATGTCTGCGGAATGCTAAGCTATTTACAAAGCTAATTAAACGAGCATGTTTATTTATAAATAAGAGTGAAAAGTATTGAAATGTTTGCAAGACACAACGAAAATTTTAGAAAAATAAAGAAGGAAATAAGTTGAAAATTTACCAGTGAGTGTGTTAAATTATAAGGGACTCAAAGAGAATGACTCTAACCAGACAGAACACAGGATGCTTCAGCACACGAACTCACATAAAGGATCTTGCAAACCAAATCCAAAAACGAAATAGCCATAAATATTTATCACCAAATCTCTGGATTTTTTGTATATTATAACCGCGTTAATATTCATATATTTGCACACACACACACACACACACACACACACACACACACACACACACACACACACACACACACACAAACACATACATAAGTACACCATTATATAGATCATAAAACGGTCGAAGCTATTGCATGCTCCTGCAGTCGATTCAGGTGAAAATGGAAATCTGTCTAGTACAGGGGTGTTTTCCTTTGCCTTCAACACCCGCACCCGTCATGCGCGTAAGATAACACAACCAGAATGTCTATACAATAATAATAATAATAATAATAATAATAATAATAATAATAATAATAATAATAATAAAATAATAATAATAACAATAATAATAATAATAATAATATAATAATAATAATAATAATAATAATAATAATGATAATCATAATAATAATAATATAATAATAATAATAATAATATAATAATAATAATAATAATAATAATAATAATAATAATAATAATAATAATTTCATAGGGATGTTGAAGATAAGATAGACAGAGAAAAATATGGCTGGGGATGACTAAAAGTGATTTAAAATCGGAAACGGAGGCTCTAATCTGTGCTGCCTAAGAGCAAGCACTAAGAACAAACTACATAAAATACAGAATAGACAGCACATCAGAACGAGATATGTACAGAATCTATAGACAAAACGGTGAAACCGTATGGCATATTACCAGCCAATGTACGCCACTAGCCCAGAAGGAATATAAGAGACGCCACAACAATATAGCCAGGCTTGTCCATTGGATACCTTGCCACAAGTACGGACTTGACAGAGCAAAAAATTGGTACGACCACAAACCTGAAAGCATTTTCGAAAATAGAAATACAAAGATCCTATGGGATTTTATGATTCAGTACGATCATGAGATAGAGAATAGGAAGCCAGACATAGTCTTAATTGAGAAAGAAAACAAACTATGCTGGATTATAGACATAGCATGCCCGGCTGACAACAAGGTATGCGATAAGGAAGAAAGAAATGTTTAGATATATGACAGGTTAGATTTGGAAGTTAAGAAGTTGTTGTCGATGAAAAAGGTAGCAGTAGTACCAATAATTGTCGGAGCCCTGGTAACAGTTAGCATCTTGAGAAGTACGTGGAACAAATAGGAGCTGCAGTAAGTATGGAGCGCTTGCAGAAAACAGCACTGCTTGGAACCACTCGAATACTCTGGAAGGTGCTCGAAAATTAAGAGGTATTGCCTTAGTTCACTGGTAGGGAACAGCTGACACCATAGTACATCTCCAGCGTTAGAAGCTGTGCAAAGACAATGATCATAATAATGAAAATAATAATAATAATAATAATAATAATAATAATAATAATAATAATGATAATAATAATAATAATAATAATAATAATAATAATAATAATAATAATAATAATAATAATATAACTGATTGGAAGAGTTATCATGTACATTGTTTTGTCTTGGTATAAAGATGGGCTACAGCAAATATTCTGCTCAATACCAATGCCCTGATGCAGTACCAGGCAGTGGCTCTCATGGCTTCTGATCTTAACTGATTGTAAGTGTTATCATGTACATTGTTTTGTCTTGGTATAAAAGATGGGCTACAGCAAATATTCTGCTCAATACCACAGATTTGCTTGTCAGTTGTTTGACCGTAACCAGTTGAGCATGTCCCTTAGTGGCTGACGATATGTGCATCTATAATCACGAGCAGAAGTAGTGGGGGAGCATCATAGCCATGTGTTGAGAGGGATTCTTTGTGGTTTGAATAGTTCACCTCTGGAAACATGGGTGGTTCTTTCAACATCCTTAAACAACCCTTATTCAGGGACCGTTTGAGCGGGATGGGCTACTCAACCTGAAGAAAATTCTAACTGGGCCCCACCTGCAAGGTCATGTGCTGTTTATCTTGATATGAGATCACCATGTCGCGCACATATGGTTGTGATGCATGTGCCTGGTGTACCTTTATCAGACGGGTAGTCATGATGGGTATATTGGGCTTCGTATATTTTACCCCAGTGTCACTTTGATGGCATGAACTGCTCTCTCACTCAATAATAATAATAATAATAATAATAATAATAATAATAATAATAATAATAATAATAATGATGATGATAATAATAAAAATAATAATAATAATAATAATAATAATAATAATAATAATAATAATAATAATAATAATAATAATAATAATAATAAAATATTCAGACAAATACATAACAAAAACACCAGGACTTACAAACACATATAACATACAGAAAATTGCACTACTAGGCACTGCACACATCCTACGCTTCCATACAATAACCATCAGAGCATCACAACAAATCACAGGCACACAGAGCTGTGCTCGGTAGTGAAGTGAAAGCACGCTATAAAAATAAAACTACTGAATAATACTAATAATAATAATAATAATAATAATAATAATAATAATAATAATAATAATAATAATAATAATGGTATAAAAGATGGGCTACAGCAAATATTCTGCTCAATACCACAGATTTGCTTGTCAGTTGTTTGACCTTAACCAGTTGAGCATGTCCCTTAGTGGCTGACGATATGTGCATCTCCGATCACGAGCAGAAGTAGTGGGGGAGCATCATAGCCATGTGTTGAGAAGGATTCTTTGGGGTTTGAATAATTCACCTCTGGAAACATGGGTGTTTCGTTCAACGTCCTTAAACAACCCCTATTCAGGGACCTTTTGAGCGGGATGGGTTATTCGATCTGAAGAAAATTCTAACTGGGCTCCACCTGCAAGGTCATGTGCTGTTTATCTTGATATGAGATCACCATGTCACGCACATATGGTTGTGATGCATGGGCCTGGTGTACCCTTATCAGACGGGTAGTCATGATGGGTATACTGGGCTTCGTATATTTTACCCCAGTGTCACTTTGATGGCATGCTCTGCTCGCTCACTCAATAATAATAATAATAATAATAATAATAATAATAATAATAATAATAATAATAATAATAATAATAATAAGAAGAAGAAGAAGAAGAAGAAGAAGAAGAGAAGAAGAAGAAGAAGAAGAATATTGCTTGTCAGTTGTTTGAACTTAACCAGTTCAGCATGTCCCTTAGTGGCTGACGATATGTGCATCTATGATCGCAAACAGAAGTAGTGGGGGAGAATCATAGCCGTGTGTTGAAAGGTTTGGATAATTCACCTTTGGAAACATGGGTGGCTAGTTCAACATCCTTAAACGATCCTTATTTAGGGAGCTTTTGAGCGGGATAGGCTACTCGACCAGAAGAAAATTCTAACTGGGCCCCACCTACAAGATCATGTGCTGTTTATCTTGATAAGAGACCACCATGTCACGCACATGTACCCTTATCAGACGGGTAGTTATGATGGGTATACTGGGCTTCGTATATTTTACCCCAGTGACAATTTGATGGCATGCACTGCTTTCTCACTCAATAATAATAATAATAATAATAATAATAAATAATAATAATAATAATAATAATAACAATAATAATAATAATAATAACAATAATAATAATAATAATAATAATAATAATAATAATAATAATAATAATAATAATAATAATAATAATTATAATAATAATAATAAGAAGAAGAAGAAGAAGAAGAAGAACAATAATAATAATAATAATAATAATAATAATTATATAATAATAATAATAATAATAATAATAATAATAATAATAATAATAATTATAATTATAATAATAATAATAATAATAATAATAATAATAAGAAGAAGAAGAATAACAATAATAATAATAATAATAATAATAATAATAATAATAATAATAATAATAATAATAATAATAATAATAATAAATGCCCTGATGCAGTACCAGGCAGTGGCTCTCATGGCTTCTGATCTTAACTGATTGGAAGTGTTATCATGTACATTGTTTTGTCTTGGTATAAAAGATGGGCTACAGCAAATATTCTGCTGAATACCATAGATTTGCTTGTCAGTTGTTTGACCTTAGCCAGTTGAGCATGTCCCTTAGTGGCTGACGATATGTGCATCTATGACCACGAGCAGAAGTAGTGGGGGAGCATCAGAGCCATGTGTTGAGAGGGATTCTTTGGGGTTTGAATAATTCACCTCTGGAAACATGGGTGGTTCTTTCAACATCCTTAAACAACCCTTATTCAGGGACCGTTTGAGCGGGATGGGCTACTCAACCTGAAGAAAATTCTAACTGGGCCCCACCTGCAAGGTCATGTGCTGTTTATCTTGATATGAGATCACCATGTCGCGCACATATGGTTGTGATGCATGTGCCTGGTGTACCTTTATCAGCCGGGTAGTCATGATGGGTATATTGGGCTTCGTATATTTTACCCCAGTGTCACTTTGAAGGCATGCACTGCTCTCTCACTCAATAATAATAATAATAATAATAATGGTACATAGCTTTTTTTCTTTTTCTGTTTTTGAAGACTCCCACGTCCTGAAGGATTCCTAGACATAATATTTTAACAAATACATTTCTTACCGGGTTAATTTGCATGTAACTTATAGTTGTGTGGACTAAAACTGAGAATGTTTGACTTTGCGACTGATTAATTTTAGTTTCAAAAATAAAATTTAAAGCAGCTGTAGATGATTAGAAGTAGAATCTAAATAGATGTAACTAGTACTCCAAAACACCTTGCATTATAATAACTAGTATTATGGTGTGTATTAAAATAAGTAACCCTCCACATTACGGAATATTAAAATAACATCCGGGACCCCCTTCGGTCACGACACTTACCATGGGATTGTACCTAGGAAGTTACCCTCCTAGTCACAAGTCTGGGCAAGGTGGTTTATGGAAGACCAGCAGTCGCCCATGCATACCGGCCTCCTCTCTCCACGCCACCAGTGTTATCCAAGGGAAAGACAAAGGTCGATACAGCTTGGCACCTGTGACGTCGCAACTCATTTCTACAGCTGAGTGAACTGGAGCAACGTGAAATAAAGTGTCTTGCTCAAGAACACAACACGCAGACCGGTCCGGGATTCGATCTCACAACCTCACGATCGTAAGCTCGACGCTCTAACCACTGAGCCATGCGCCTTCATTTGATAAAAAGTAAAATAACATAAGGGTTTATTATTTCCGATCATGTATTACTTTTTATTTTATTGCTATTTTTTCTTTCCAACATTTTCTTCAATTATAGGTTTTAATAACTAACTCGGAAAAGGAATGACATCATACATGACCCTGTATAGGGCCTCTATGACTGCTAAGAAAGAAGATCACCAGAGATATTTACCAAAACCATGAAGTACACTGATGGATCGGGTGATGGTGTTCAAAGGGAATGAAATCGAAAGGACTATGCCAGGTTCATACCAACCCAAAACAGTACATGCCTAGCGATTGAACTTCCATACTGTTCGACAATCAAATCCCACATGGGTTTGATCGGATTGAATCCGTGGTTGAATGTATGTATTTACTCGAGACACTGTACTGAGATCGAGCTGGAAACCACGCAGTTGGGAAACTAACTTCTTAACCACAAAGTCATGGCTGCGCACTTTGCAGAGGCACGAACAAATTGATTAACATGTGATAAATAGTATCAACGTTCTAATTCAATTACCATATATGGTATCTGTTCTCATTCCTTGGTTCAAATCCCTTGCAGCACATCTTTTGTTAGAAAAATCAGCGTGAATTTCCAGAGAGCACAACAGAAATTAAGTTCTTTATACCCTGCAGAGTTTTATTCTCCTGATTCTGAAATGATATTTACTATAATAAGTTAGAAATTATTACAGTAATATCATAAAGTAAAATTTGATAAAAAGTAATTAAACATCCGTCTGAAATCTATAACTTACGTAAGAAGCAACAAAATTTACCACAGAAGTTTCACTCTGTATCAAAAGAATAGCAGAACTGATATGGAAGCATTTCACTATACATTTCACTACACTAAATTTCTGTGCTATAGAATTTACTTTACTGAAATCATTCACGAATACTCAGCATGATTGCTCTTAGCACTCAAGGTTAATTTGAAAATGTCAAACAGCAATTAACCTTTTTACTTTCTACTTCCATTTTGAATGTGAGGTAAATCAGTTGAATTTAAAGAAATGTGTTGATAATTCCCTGCAGAATTTCGATAACGAATTCTTCTTGTGTCTTTATTTCAGTTGTTCCTTAGTAGTTCACAGTGCTGCTACTTTTAGCAGTGATTTTGCTGTGCTACTTGAAGAGTGTGAAGGAAGGAGAAGAGAACAAGAAGAGGTGGAGAGAGAAAGCAAAGGAAATGGTATTGTTAAGACATAAAGAAGAAAGAGTGATGCAACAAGCAAGTCAGATTAGGAAATAAAAATATAAGAAAACAGCCAAAATGTGTGATTTCAAAGGAGATTTCAATCAGAAGCTACTGATTCCGGCTAAATAGGAACTTGTGTATCGCTATCTAGTGATTAGCAGTGATAAATTGAATTATACACCTGTGACACGGTTTCAATTATCAACGAGGGACATTTCGTGGAAAAACCTGATTAATAACTTCTGTTTTATAATAACAAACACCACAAAATCTACAAACCAAAGCAAAATCAGAACACACACTCTCGTTCTTCTTCTCTTATTCTTTCTAACATACATATATTTATGCGTGTATGTATCTGTGAGTGTGTGTGTATGTGTGTGTACGCGTGTGATTTTTACACACATAAATGTACACTTGTAAGTTTAATAAACATAAATTTACGTTTGCAAAATGAACTGCTTAGCTGAGCTTGATTATTGCCGGCTCACAAGAAGCGTTGGAATAATCTTATTATACATAAGATGAGTAGTGTTATTTATGTACGTGGAATGGAAACCGATGTATTTTTATTGTTAGGAAATTAGCATAATTATCTTAGTGTTACTATTTTCATTTTCTCTTTTACCGACAAGGAGCTTGGAACAAAGCATCGTTTATCTCAT
Source organism: Octopus sinensis (assembly GCF_006345805.1). Taxonomy (NCBI): domain Eukaryota; kingdom Metazoa; phylum Mollusca; class Cephalopoda; order Octopoda; family Octopodidae; genus Octopus; species Octopus sinensis. Next base: position 102,138,937 of record NC_043005.1, on the reverse strand, counting down.
CTATTCGTAACATGAGCATCTCTCACTTAATTTAGTCTGCCGACATACATTTCTAACTAGTATTTTGATTTATATTTGTTACCGTTGTCGTATTTATTGCAGAAATATAATAATGTTGTACACCCTAGTATTAAATAGACCTACATTTACAATTATACAAATAATTTGTTCAAAAGATACAGCTAAACAGTTAAATGAAAAATGACATCTTTTCCAATAGTAATTTGAGATTTGCTATTGTTTAGCCACTGGCCAGTTTTATTAAGATGATCAATGGTATTCCAGCCGCTTTTACACTATATTTAACATGGATTGTTGAAAAGTTTCTGGCTTTGGGTAAAAGAAAAATACAGGAGGATCAGCTAATTCTGATACCATTCAACATATTCCCCTCTCAGATTGATACAGTTATTGCAACGGTCCCTCAGTTTTTCTAAGCCTTGTAAAATTACTCGGAAAGCTGGACTTCCAACCAAGCTTTTCCTGATACCCTTGAAGCCAAGAACTTACATCCTTACAAACAAAATGTGTCCTTTCTTCTTTTAACACTTTAATGAGTGGTTCAATGGTGATCTGGCTGCTATTCCTAGTTACTGCTCTATCAAATCCTATCCAAACTCATTCAAAGTTGACTAGAAAAGATCGAAAACATGTATAACTAACTGCAAAAATTGTGGAGATGAGGGGAATGAAAGTCAAGTGCAGCAATATTTAATCAATATGTCGGTGTCTTATAAAATGCTGCGACGTATAACCGAGCCGCATTCTTCCATTTTGTTGAACTTGTGTCTTGTATTATTGTCGTTATGCTAGGAGTTTGTTTCGATTCCTTTAGCTTATTCTTAGGAATGGTCATTCGAAGTATTGAATGTTCCCACATTAGTCACAAAATATTTTCTGTTTTACGCTTTTGGAGAAAGAATTTAGTAAAATGCCTTTATTTCAAATGGAAGAATTATAAAAGATGTCGAGCATACAAGCAGTCGAAACAATAATATTTTCGTTAAATCAAAAGCACAAACTCGAGGACTTTACTAAATTCCATTCATCACACAGCTTAACAGCACTACATTGCCTTCGAATGGTTTAACATACAAACCACTTAATAGCAAAAAATGCAGACTGTCTCTTTGTCTGAGAACAGATTCCTCTCTCGCCTGCGCCTATATGTATGTATGTATGTATGTATGTATGTATGTATGTATGTATGTATGTATGTATGTATGTATGTATGTATGTATGTATGCATTATGTATCAATCTATCTGTCTATCTATCTATCTACCTACCTATCTATCGATCTATCTATCTATCTATCTATCTATCTATCTATCTATCTATCTATCTATCTATCTATCGTCTATCTATCTATCTGTATATCTATCTGTATATCTATCTATCTATCTATCTATCTATCTATCTATCTATCTATCTATCTATATATATATATATATATAATATATATATATATATTTATATATATATATATATTTACGTCTGTGTGTACGCTATGTATGTATGTACGTTATGTATGCATTATGTATATATATATATATATATATGTGTGTGTGTGTGTGTATGTATGCATTAATATATATATATCTACGTCTGTGTGTAAGTTATGTATATATATACATTATGTATGCATTATGTATATATGTATGCATATGTATATATATATATATATATATATATATATATATATATATATATGTATACATATATATGTATATATATATATATATGTGTGTGTGTATGTATGCATTGATATATATTTATATATATATATATAATATATATATATATATATGAGAGAGAGAGAGAGAGAGAGAGAGAGAGAGAGAGAGAGAGCAAGAAAATTGTGGAAAGGTTACACTATTCTAATTTTATCACCGCTTAGCTGAGCTTGATTATTGCCATCGAAGAAAAGAAGATATGTGTATTTTATGTAAAATGCGTAGAAATAAACCAAAATATTAAATAAGAATGCAATAAGGACGAAGCCTCATGTCATAACCAGATCTTATTCGAACGATTTTCGCATATACATCCTCGTCGTTGGCCACTGAATGTAATTACACTCTAACGCTGTCGAAGTTAACATTAATAATAGTGTCTGAAAATATCTCACAAATCTATAACGAATATCATATTCAAGAATGACGCTCGGCATCATGTAAAATTTGCTCAAAAAAATATGTCTGTATAAGAAAGTATATCTCTGTAATTATGAATTTCTATGTAGGGAAGAATTATTGTTCAGGAAAGTATTTTTATACACAATGGCTGTTTCGGTTCTGATCACTGAAATTTGGTGTATCTGCTACTGAACTGGCAAAAAATTATACGCTGAAGAACGGGACCGTTATCATTTCGAATGAGGTGTATCATATCAGCTTTAAATGTAAAACACTCCGAAGAAAGAATAATTTTATAGATCAAGCAATATTAATCAAGAATTTAAATCCTCTATCGTTATAGATCTTGTAATTAGTGTGCAAGAAAAATGTTACGAAGATCAACGTGTCTGAATTAATTACTTCTCTATAAACACTAATTTATTTTTAAGGCGGCGAGCTGGCAGACACATTAGCGCGCCGGGCGAAATGCTTAGCGGTATTTCGTCTGTCGCTACCTTCTGAGTTCAAATTACGCCGAGGTCGACTTGGCTGTTCATCCTTTCGGGGTCGATAAATTAAGTACCAGTTGCGCACTGGGGTCGATATAATCGACTTAATCCGTTTGTTTGTCCTTGTTTGTCCTCTCTGTGTTTAGCCCCTTGTGGGTAGTAAAGAAATAGGTATTTCGTCTGTCGTTACGTTCTGAGTTCAAATTCCGCCGAGGACGACTTTGCCTTTCATCCTTTCGAGGTCGATAAATAAAGTACCAGTTTCGCACTGGGGTCCATGTAATCGACTTAATCCCTTTGTCTGTCCTCGTTTGTCCCCTCTATGTTTAACCCCTTGTGGGTGATAAAGAAACATATAAGCACTAATTTATTGTATTAATTAAGACAAAGATTTCATTGAAAAGAATTACCTTTTCGACCGAAAATGTTTCACATTAAGCTTCGGCGCGCTTAGAAATCCCGATCCATCAGTCGAGAGAATCGTATATTCTCTGCAGAGTTTACAACACTATTACGTATTTAAATCGGTGTAGGAATATATGCTGATTCAGAGATAACTAATCCATATGTTCTACGGTGTATTGCCTAATCTTCCAGCGATCATTTGAATATATTTTACATTCTAAGTGATAAATTGCCAATGTGTACAGTCATCCACTCAGATACAATTCCTTAGAAATTATTCCTTCACTAACGGCACTAAATTAGAAAATATTTGGACGCCACAATTCCCAAACTTCATTGCCTGGAAATCTCATCTTCCATCACTATTTATATAACAAATGCATAATATACACTGTCAATATATTATATTATTAGCAATTTATTGTAAATTCCCAAATATCAGTAACAGAGATGAGTTAGATGTAACGTATTGTTATATGGAATATATTTAATCTCCCTCTCCCTCCGATATTTTCCCGAATTAACACGCATCCAACCAATAGGTATAATCTCCCGATAATTCACACATTTATGCACATGCTGTGTCCAGTTACCTCATCTGTACATGTACAAGTATCTTCTATATGTATTTCCGTCTCTTTCCCTCATTCCTATTTACCATTTCATAATCAACTCACGCATTTTATCTATCTGTTGTCGTTATACATATATATATGTGTGTGTGTGTGTGTTTGTGTGTTTATATATATATATATATATATATATATATATATATATATATGTATATATGTCTATATATATATATATATATATGTATATATATATATGTGTGTGTGTATATACAAAGAGAAAGAAAGAGATACAAGTAGGTGTGTATGTGTTAGGTTCATGTGTACATATGCGCACACGTACATATGAATGCATGCATGTATGTGTAAATATACATATATAAATCTTCGTGCTTGTGTGTGTATTTATATCTACGTATGAAGTAGAGCTTTATTTTGCTCAGTTCTACTGAATCCCTCTCCATCTTAATCTTCTTCATTTCATAAATACACATTTATTCCAATACTCTTGATCAATCTCTTTCTATAAATATCTATCTATCTATCTGTCTATCTATCAATGTTTCTTTCTATATCTCTGCATCTATCTCTGAATCTAACTATCTGTTTATCTATCTGTTCTTTCATTCTCTCCATCCCGGTAGTTTAATACTCTGCTTTTTACGTAAGCCACCACAGCTACACAATATCTCTGGTACAGACTAATTGTCCAATAAATCATATACAATATTTCGAATAATTCATTAAATCATTGCTATTTCAGTCGAATGCCAATGATCTATAATGAACAGGAATTATTCAAAGATTCCAGATATATGCAAACCTTTCTTATTACGGAAATAGAAGGCAGGATTAATTAATTATTTCACTAATTTAAATTAATTCACAAATCTTACGATCATCAACTTGTATATACATCCACACACGTAAACACACGCACGCGCACACATATACATAAATTTACTCGCATAGTTAACGGCCTTTCCGTATAGAAATGCAAATATGTGAGTATTTGTGTGTATCCGTATATATGTATGCTTGAACGTATATAGAGGGAGAGGAGAGCATATGTGTACGTATATAAGCATTCGTTCGTGTTTCAATGAATTTGATTGATATTATGCTACGACTTCGGATTGCAAAGTATCACAGTTCGCATAAAACCGTTGAACTTTTACTCAGTCAGATTCTCCTTTAATTGTAGCTAAACCTCGAAAGTTATAATGGAGATCTGTGCATTGCTTGCGGGAATTCTCCTTTAACTGAAGCTAATCATAGCCAATGCATGTGTTTTGTTTGTAAGTGTAAGTATATCTCATTCTCTTTTATTCTTTTACTTGCTTCAGTTATTTGTGGCCATACTGGAGCACCGCCTTTAGTCGAGCAAATCGATCCCAGGACTTATTCTTTGTAAGCCCAGTACTTATTCTATCGTTCTCTTTTGCCGAACCGGTAAGTTACGGGACATAAACACACCAGCATCGGTTGTCAAGCGATGTGGCGTGGACTAGCACAGACACACAAACATATACACACACATACATATACATATATATATATACATACATACATAAATATATTTATATATATATATACACACATACACATACATATATACATATACATACATATATACGTCGGACTTCTTTCAGTTTCCGTCTACCAAATCCACTCACAATGCTTTGATCGGCCCGAGGCTATAGCAGAAGACACTTGCCCAAGGTGGCACGCAGTGGGACTTAACCCGGAACCATGTGGTTCGCAAGCAAGCTACTTACCACACAGCCACTCCTATACCTCTGTAGAACTTTTGTGAGATTTGTCATGAACGCTGATCGTATCCTGGAATCCGAAACAATCTGCTGCGTGGTCGGGTCGTCGGCGACTAAACCCAGCAGGACTGGAAACGAGACTTGTCAAAATGAAGGATGAAAATGGTGTAGTTTCAGCGTCGGTCTAGTATCAGTATGCCCAGTCAAAAATTCCGGGTTGGTATCTGGAATGCTAGAAGACCGTTCAGAGTGAGGTGCATTTCAGCTTTTGTTAAAGCATTTTTCTTGTAGAAGGTCACTGATATAAAACCAGGTACGCAGGTAATAACTTTGGGCCTTTGGGGATATTTTGCTTGCACTGGATATCATGGTACTCCCATCATGGTGCTCCAATTCTTTTGAGCATGCGATCCCTATCGGTAATAGATATTTCGCGTCAGACTGACTCTTATACATATATATATATATATATATATATATATATATATATATATATATATTAGGTTGCCTCAAAAGTTCGTAAACACTTGCGAAAATTGAATTTTTACTCGCCAAGTACTAACAATAACCACAAAAATCAATCCTCAAAATAAAGACCATTGTTTTCCAAGACTTTCTACGAACTTTTGGGACAACCTTATATATATATATATATATATAAGAGAGACCAAAGTGTACGTACGCCGCTATATTTTTATATATAAATAATACAAAAATAAGACAAGAACGCAAAACATCCAGATAGTTCAGTGAATCAAGAAAGGGACAACAAAACATCCAGACAGACGATACAAAGAAAATAAAGACGGGTATTTGAGATTTTTCTTTCCTCAGTCGTGTTCCAGATAATCTTTGCAATTTCGGCTTCTTATACTCGAGATTGCTCCAGTCTGACCAGCTCCAAAGAAAAACTATGGTAAGAGCACTAGATTCCTTGGAAGAAAGCAGCGAATGTATATGAAAACAAGGACGGAAAAACGACGGAGAAATGGTACACAAATTCGTCCTGAGTCTTTCGACTAAGGATGAATTAAATTAAGCTGGCGTGTGTGGAAGTAAAGCCTAACGGCAGGGACATGAGATTTGACAGGCACAGGGGGGAATATAGATGTTGCACGGATGGTAGTCGAACCAAGAAAGGAAGGTGAGGCTTGTATATATGTATATGTATATACATATATACATACATATATATAATATATATATATATATATATTTATAATTAATCAATATAGGGTAGCAAAAAAATTCAGCAGAAATTATTTTGCTACCAGCGGTCTAGTGAGAAAAAAGGAAATAGTCAGAGACTATTTATAAATTCAACAGCAAAATTAAGGAACGGCCATAATAGGCCGTTCAACCCACTAGAAATAACAGCCAAGGCCTCAACCGCAAAATAGTAGTAATTCCGTGAATCAGTAGAAAATTAAAAAAACATTTACCCTGTTTCACTTTATACAATGCATTGTTTCATCGTTTTTTAATGGTAAATCAGCCTGATTAAATTAAATCAAGCTAATCTTCCATAGGCCAACAGATTCATCAGTAAAGTAAGCCAGGAGGGAGAGATATTTACACGAGGCAGCACCACTACCGCTTCGGCAATATCTAACCTAAAATTTTCAAAATCATCGTACTCGCGCCAATATTATCGGCAGCAAATATAAGCTGCCGATTTCATTTCGGAATTAAACAGAAAATTCATAATTAATCAATATAGGGTAGCAAAAAAATTCAGCAGAAATTATTTTGCTACCAGCGGTCTATTGAGAAAAAAGGAAATAGTCAGAGATTATTTATAAATTCAACAGCAAAATTAAGGAACGGCCATAATAGGCCGTTCAACCCACTAGAAATAACAGCCAAAGCTTCAACCGCAAAATAGTAGTAATTCCGTAAATAAGGAGAAAATTAAAAAGACATTTACCCTGTTTCACTTTAAAAATTGGCGCGAGTACGATGATTTTGAAAATTTTAGGTTAGATATTGCCGAAGCGGTAGTGGTGCTGCCTCGTGTAAATATCTCTCCCTCCTGGCTTACTTTACTGATGAATCTGTTGGCCTATGGAAGATTAGCTTGATTTAATTTAATCAGGCTGATTTACCATTAAAAAACGATGAAACAATGCATTGTATAAAGTGAAACAGGGTAAATGTTTTTTTAATTTTCTCCTGATTTACGGAATTACTACTATTTTGCGGTTGAGGCCTTGGCTGTTATTTCTAGTGGGTTGAACGGCCTATTATGGCCGTTCCTTAATTTTGCTGCTATATATATTTATATATATATATACATATATATATAATATATATGTATATACATATATATATATACATATATATACATATATATATATTATATATATATAATATATATATATATATACATACAGACAGACATATGTATATATATATATTATATATTGTGTGTATGTGTGTGTATACGAGGAACGTCATTCAGGTTCCGTCTACTAAATCCTCTCACAAGCTTTTGTTTGGGCCGGAGCTATATTGGTTAACACTTGCCGAATGTGACCATATTGCCGGGAAACAATCTTCTCACTACACGCACACACACGAAAAAACATACGCCCCCAGAGATCCACAGACCCACAGACCCACACGCAAACATGCACACAGACACACACATACATACATATACATATACATACATACATATATATATATATATATATATATAATCAAAAATAAGCAACAAGAATGAATCCGGTAATTTAGTACAATTGTTTCATACTACAACATTTTATTAAAAGCTGTAAATATTACAGCAGATTTAATATGTCGAGTTCTCTTCAGCTAATTTATATAGGTTTTCCAATAATATAAAGTTCTCAGATCAATTAGTAACATCTTAGGGAAGGTAAATATACAGATAAAGATGTAGATATGAATCTCAGGAACATGAGGTAGTGTAGTTCATATGCGAACCAGACCAAAACTAAGTTCACAACTCTCTCTCTCTCTCTCTCTCTCTCTCTAAATATATATATATATATTTATATATATATATGCATGTATGTATATATATATATATATATATATATATATATATATATATATATATTATATATATATATGCATGTATGTATATATATATATATATATATATATATATATATATATATATATATGTATGTATGTATATATGTATGTATGCATAAAAGCATTCAGAGGGAGAGAAAGAAAGGGAAAGGGAGGAAAAGAAGGCCATGTGGAAGGACGCGTATATGTTCCTGCGTGCAGCTGAATGTTTATGAGACATGTTAGTATCTTGCAAGTTCAATTTAGTACTTTCAATTATTCTTAAGGGCATATAAACTCTTTTTCTTTGAAATACAAAGGATAACCATGAATTAAATTTTAAAATCATATAAGAATTTGGTGTTTATTCTTGGCATCTTCCACTTTTTCACCTGTTACACATTTATTTCACTACTCCCCACCCCCTTACTGCTGTTTTCATAAATCTTTATTCATTCAGCTTTCTCTAGTTCTAAGCTGGCGTTAGGATTAGTGAACACGCAGAAGAGTTTGGCAGCAAATTGCCATTCTGAAGCAACTTAGTACATAACATCATATTTATACGAAATAGAACATGAGTTGAGCTATGTTTAAGATGTACAACTCTGGTCTGGTTTTATTTCTATGCCTACCTTGCCTAGTAAAACGTACCCAGCTTTGGACTTCTTTTTAACCAGAAGGCCGTAGGGTTGACATTTCAATGATTTTCACGTTTTAATCGAATCCATCACCAACATTGGTGATGTTTTAGTTGAGATAGTCTATGGATTATCTTTAAAATACGAACCAGTCATCAGCTTCGATTTACACAAACATTCTTTGAAAAATATGAATCTTGATATAAATATGATGTTGCCTAACTAAGGTGTCGGGATGTCAGAATCGTTAGCATGCCGGGCGAAGTGATTAACGGTATTTCGTCTTTCTATACGTTTTGAGTTCAAATTCCGCGGAGGTCGACTTTGCCTTTCATCCTTTCGGGGTCAATAAATTAAGTACCAGTTGCGTACTGGGGTCGATCTAATCGACTGGACCCCTCCCCAAAAACTTCGGACCTTGTGCCTAGAGTAGAAAAGAATATATTTTTAGCACACTGGGCGAAATGCTTAGCGGTATTTTCGTCAGTCTTTACATTCTGAGTTCGAATTCCGCCGAGGTCGACTTTGCCTTTCATCCTATCGGGGTCGATAAATTAAGTAGCAGTTACGCACTGGGGTCGATGTAATCGACTTAATCCTTTTGTCTGTCCTTGTTTGTCTCCTCTATGTTTAGCCCCTTGTGGGCAATAAAAAATAAGAATTGTTAGCATGCCGGAAAAATACTTAGCGACATTTCGCCCGTCTTTACGTTCAAAAACCACCGAGGTTGACATTGACTTTCATCCTTTAAATACTAGCTGAATACTGGAAACGATATAAGCGACAAACTCCCGGCCCTGGACTTGCTGGCCGTGTGCCAACATTTGAATACAGTAATACATGTTTGCTTTATACCAGTTCAGCCCACGCTCTCCAAGATCACTCTTTTTACTTCTTTCAGACTTAGAACAGTATTATTTAACGTTTGTCTCTCTTTCATGAGACAGTAACGAGTGATTCGTGGAACATTTGACTGCTATTTCCAGCAGCGATAGACACACCTTAGTCGCTGATAACTTTGGCGGTATGTATTGATAGATTAATCTCATTGCGTTTAGCTTCGATTTTCTCTGGCATAACTGACGTCCCGCTGGAGTTAATTTTTATCATTCACATCTCCTAGGTGTTAAAATATAATAACAGTAATACATCAATTTCAAGTACAGTGGGTAGAAGGCCATCTATAACAGCAATATATTGCTTATATTTCATGGCCTGTAATTCACAACTCTAATACATTCATGTACCTATGGAGATGACATACAAGGAGAAGCTTGTTAATCATTCTATCCAGAATATATCCATACATTAACCTGATTGCCAGTTCTCAAAGATTGTAGAATGAAAAGAAAGAATCGTATGTTGCCGCCACAGAAGCTGGTAATTCTACTGGCGAGAAAGTAATATAACGATAAGGACGCCGATCGTAATATCACATTTACTTATAAAGCTTACGTGTTCCGTTCGTGATTGAATGATTAAAGAAATTCACTACCAATCCGAGCGATTTTAAGCTTCAGATCATAACCAAAGACAATAGACATGTGTCTTAACTTAGTCACGGAATGCCTATTATATCTCTGTAGGTGCGTGTTTGTGTGTGTGTGGGCGGGGTACACGGAAATATATAACATGTGTGGTGCTTTCCATAAAAATTAACTTGACGTTGTTTCCCTAACGTTGTCTGATAAGGAAGAATATATATATATATATATATATATATATATATATATATATATATAATATATATATATATATTATATATATATATATATTTCAACAATTGAGGGTAAAATTAATTAATTAATCAATTTCACCAAGTATTCAGTATGCAAAGGGACCATTTAAGGCGAATTCAAATTATTACATTATATAAAAGGGCTTAGTAAAATAAATTACTTTGCCGCATACTGAACTCATTAGAAATAGCAGCCAAAAAAAATTTTTTAAACTATTTGTAATACTTAAAGAAAACCTCTCTCATATAGTGTTTGCTCAATTCAACTCACGAAAGTATGGGGGTAGAGACATTAAAAAATCAAATGCAAAGGTTATTTGAGAACGTACGTTTCAAGATTAGTCAAACTCGACATTTCTATCATCAGCTCAGAACTCCCTGGTTTGGATTTGAAAACACTGAAAGTGGGAGCATACCCTTTCGGCTTCTTATCGCTTCTGAAGATCTGCTCGAAACTAACAGTGCCAGCAAACTCAAATATGCAAGCGAAGAATTTCTGCTCTCCCCTTTCCACCAGCGTGGGTTAAAATCAGCAAACACTATGCTTTTTTCGGTAAAATCCGAGGCATTTGAATAGAGAGAGATGAATTATAATTTCAACAATTGAGGGTAAAATTAATTAATTAATCAATTTCACCAAGTATTCAGTATGCAAAGGGACCATTTAAGGCGAATTCAAATTATTACATTATATAAAAGGGCTTAGTAAAATAAATTACTTTGCCGCATACTGAACTCATTAGAAATAGCAGCCAAAAAAACTTTTTTAAAACTATTTCTAATACTTAAAGAAAACCTCTCTCATATAGTGTTTGCTCAATTCAACTCACGAAAGTATGGGGGTAGAGACATTAAAAAATCAAATGCAAAGGTTATTTGAGAACGTACGTTTCAAGATTAGTCAAACTCGACATTTCTATCATCAGCTCAGAACTCCCTGGTTTGGATTTGAAAACACTGAAAGTGGGAGCATACCCTTTCGGCTTCTTATCGCTTCTGAAGATCTGCTCGAAACTAACAGTGCCAGCAAGCTCAAATATGCAAGCGAAGAATTTCTGCTCTCCCCTTTCCACCAGCGTGGGTTAAAATCAGCAAACACTATGCTTTTTTCGGTAAAATCCGAGGCATTTAAATAGAGAGAGATGAATTATAATTTCAACAATTGAGGGTAAAATTAATTAATTAATCAATTTCACCAAGTATTCAGTATGCAAAGGGACCATTTAAGGCGAATTCAAATTATTACGTTATATAAAAGGGCTTAGTAAAATAATTTATTATGCTCCCACTTTCAGTGTTTTCAAATCCAAACCAGGGAGTTCTGAGCTGATGATAGAAATGTCGAGTTTGACTAATCTTGAAACGTACGTTCTCAAATAACCTTTGCATTTGATTTTTTAATGTCTCTACCCCCATACTTTCGTGAGTTGAATTGAGCAAACACTATATGAGAGAGGTTTTCTTTAAGTATTAGAAATAGTTTTAAAAAAGTTTTTTTGGCTGCTATTTCTAATGAGTTCAGTATGCGGCAAAGTAATTTATTTTACTAAGCCCTTTTATATAATATATATATATATATATATCATTATGGCTGCCCCCTCGTTATCGAGTATGGCCATTGCACGAAGCTTAACTGTTGCTGGTGCTGTGATCGAACGTGACTTTTTAGCCCAGCTAAAGATCTACAATGTCTTGTACAAAATTGGCAACTAAAATCTTTACTGGTTTTAGTTGCCAATTTATAGCCAGCTGTAGTTGTAACTGGGCTTCATGTACCTTTGCATGTCGTTTAAGTCCACCTGCCGAATTACATACATATATATATATTGATAGATAGATAAATATATACATTTAAATTTAAAATAATAAGGGTGAAAAATCGAATATTTATTCCATTAATATCAATTTAAAAACAGTCGTCTAACATATTGAAAAATCTGAAAATTCTGAAATATCTGAAGATTCAGAAAATATTATATTGCATACATATAAGGGGGATGACCACCAAGTGGACATTCATTATGCTGGAAGTAGGCTCACTATGGTCGTACCACTAAGAGAGGATTGCTCTCAAGAAAATTTAACCAAATTTTCTTGAGAACAATCCTTTCTTAGTAGTAAGACCATAGGGGGGGCTACTTCTAGCTTAATGGATGTCCACTTAGTGGTCATCTCACTTTTATATATAGATTCAAAATGTGACCACGTGTGTACCGTTGGCGATTATTTTTCCTCCGTCTTCCCTTCTCTGGATCTTTCCTTTTCCTATGTTTCTGACGAAGAACTCTGCTCGAAACGTTAAACCCTCCTTCTTCCCTTCCTTCCTGAGCATCCAATAACACTACATTTGTTCCACGTCCTCGCGTTGTTATGTTTTCTCTTTGTGTTTTCATGTTTGGATTAACTATATATACATATATATATATATATATTAGTCTGTCTATCTATGTATCCCTCTATCTCTCATTATTTATATTCTTTAATTCATTTATAAATTTCAGCGCTTAGCCTGTGGCCGTGCTGGAACACACGCGCACACGCGCACACACAAACACACACACACATAGATACATACATACATACATATATACATACATGCATACATACATACATACATGCATACATACATACATACATACATACATACATACATACCTACATACATACATACATGCATACATACATACATACATACATACATGCATACATACATACATACATACATACATACATACATACACACCTACATACATACATACATACATACATACATACACACATACATACATACATACATACATACATACATTCATACATACATACATACATACATACATACATACATACATACACACATACATACATACATACACACCTACATACATACATACATACATACATACATACATACATACACACATACATACATACATACATACATACATACATACATACATACATACGTACATGCATACATATGCTTCTCTGCGATATTTTGTTCCAGAATTCAAGACAGTCGTCAGGAATTGTTCCGACTTGTTCTTGGGTGGTTCCCTGGTCAAAAATCTTCTGCTCCCTAGTTTCAATTATTGCGTACCTTTTGTGTTCCCTATTCACTGTCTTTTGGAACCCAATCTTCATTTATTGGCCAGCTCCGATCGTAGCGTTACATAATGACAGTGTTTACCTGTTTTTGTCACGTGGTCCACTCTGCTGTCAAGTGGGACACCTGTTGTGTGAGACACCTTCACCTTCTGCATCAATCAATTCAGAAATTATTTATAATTGCATTTTCCTTCCCACAAGAAATTTTTCCTGACACCCACTTTTTGTTATGAAAATGCAAGCCTTGGCGATTCATGACGTTACAAGGAACACTGTTATTGGAAGATGCTCTTTTCTTCACATTTACCCCTGTTCACTTCATTTCGTGATCTTGGTACTTGTTGTACCTAAAGTTCTAACAACAACAACTACAAACACAACATTCTCACCATAGTCTTTTTATTTCCCACCTCAAATCATATCTAATTTGATTTTTTCTTTTCTTTTTTCATCACCAGGGGTGGCACATGTACAAATGAAAAGGTAACATCCACTGCTATATGCTTATATTTCATTTTCATTTATCTTTTCATTGATATATCTAAACCTCAATCTTTCTTTCTTCTACCCCTCGATGTATCTTTATATGTCGATAGAAACATCGATGATGTTTTCCCTTGAGTAAACACAAACATTCTTTCTTTGTCTCTTTCTTTCTCTCTCTCTCTCCCTCTTCAACCATACCACATTCCCTTCACTAAAGACAGTCTCTCTCTTCTTCCCTGTCTGCTTCACTACCTTCCCCTTTAACTTAACAATAATTCACCACTTAGCAGCTTTCATTGTTAACTTTCTCTTTTCATGTCTCTCTTCCTTGAATCATTATTTCATGTCTCTCCGCCTGAATCATTATTTTGGCCATATGAATAAGAAAACGAACTGCATGAAATGGAATAATTGGTAGCAAACATCTTGGTTTCAAGTTAGGCATAAGGCCAGCATGTTTGGGAGAGGAAGTACATGCATTAAATCGACCCCAGTACTCAAATGGTACTTATTTTATCGACCCTAAGAGGATGAGTGGCAGAGCCAACCACGTGGGTATTTATACCCAGAACATAGAGACGGGTGAAATGCCCCTGAATATATTGCCCGGCTTGCTAACGATTCTGCCAGAACGATACGTATATGTTGTCGTCTAATCGGAGTCTAGACAGAGAATCGTTACAAATCCGTTTTATATCTTAGAGATCTATATTTTCAGATTGACGCTAATTCAAAGCGGCATGCACAGAAGAAATAGCGCAGCGTCGATGTATCATTACTTTCTGAGCTCACTTCCCACCTAGATCAATAAGTACGTGGTTAAGACTTTCTGTTAGCAACGGCGAGGTAGCCAGTTCGGTCACACTGCACTGCTCGATGTAATTGGATATCGTTATTATTGTTATTGTCGTGGGTAAGGGAGATAATTGTTCAGCTTTCGGTAATGGGAGGGGAATATATGTGTACAGACAAAGACAAGCTTCGAAAACCTTGTTTAGTGAGGGGATTTATGTACACTGATATAATCGTGAATTGAAATATGTAAAAGGATAAAAGTTGGTTATGCGTGCATATTAAGACGTGTTCTGTCTTTTTCAATGAAAAAAGTTGAAAAAGTATGCATATACATGCACATGTTTCTGTGCATGTGTGTGCATATACATTCAATTATGTATATTCATATGCAGCATTATATGTGTTTTAAGAAAGCCACTGGCGAAAATATTTCATATTGAATAGGAGTGGTTAATTTGGACGCTAGAATTTTGCGTAGCGAGTGAAATGACTTTGCTACTAAGGAATCACTTCTCGTAAGTTCTGTTAAAGCGACAGAATTCTGCTAAGGGAAGCTAACCTGCTTAAATCGCGTTAAAAGACCAGCATCCAAAGTATGCATAACAAAATTAGTTATCCTTGTTTAATAAATGAATTTTCATATCTGATGACAAAATTATTTTGCATTCATTTTCATGTTTCCACCAGAATAATTATATTTCTCAGAATATTATATTTTTCATATAACCGACATCTTGATTCTGTCGTGTAGAAACCTTATGGGTTCAAGTTACTCCATATAAGGGAAAATATTTTAGATTTCACTGTTCCATTCATATTATTTAGAAATATTTCAAATGTATCATGGCACGTAGATAAACGTATATTCTAGTTATGGCGTATCATAAAATCTTTTTGTTTTGTTTATTTTTACTGTTGTCTATTCTTCTCAGTGGTCCGTTATTAAAATGGGTGCCATCAATAAAAACTCTTTGTCAGAGGATAACTTGAAAGTTCTAATACTTAATCCATTTACGAGGTTTTGAACGAAGGCTAAGCTATCGGTATGTATGTGCATGCGGGGATGTGTTTGCGCGCATGTGCGTGCGTGCGTAAGTACGCTTGATTCCAATGAAGAAGAACTGATTCTATTGAATAATTTTCAGGCATCTCATCTTTTGCATTCTATATTTTAACTTTATAGCGATGATTTAGAACTGGTTTTACATACAAAATATATTGTCTGCAAGATATGCTAGTTATATTCACGGCAATTAGAGCTAATCGGCTTATCTGATTTATATCTCCTTCTAAATCGAAAGCCATTTCCAGCATAGAAAAATATGAGTTTTAGAATATAAGCATTTCCAGCATTCTTAAAATGTCACCAATTTTTATTAAAACCAAGCGAAGATTAGTCATAGATGCAACGGAAGAAAGTATTGCAATTATATTATCAAAGATAAATTTAAATACGTAACGATATCACACATAAATACAAATACACGCAAAAATACATACATAAGCATTAGGATAATCGCAATCAATAACAGGTTTGACCTTTGATCTCTCTTCAAGTTAATCAATGGTAACACTGGCTAATATAATGGAAGTTTAGTTTATAAAGAACTGATACAACGTAAAAAAATCACTTCATGACGTAGATAAGAATAATATCGAATCGACACTAGAGCAATAAATTAGTCCAAAAAGTAGTACATACAACATATATCCTAAAGCCATTCTAGCATATAGCTACCACAAATGATAAGCAAATGTTACCTATTTCTTTACTATCCACAAGGGGCTAAACACAGAGGGGACAAACAAGGACAGACAAACGGATTACGTCGATTATATCGACTCCAGTACGTAACTGGTACTTATTTAATCGACCACGAAAATATGAAAGGCAAAGTCGACCTCAGCGGAATTTAAACTCAGAACGTAGCGGCAGACGAAATAACGCTAAGCATTTCGCCCGGCGTGCTAACGTTTCTGCCAGCTCACCGCCTTCATCAGCTAATTATACCTGGACACTGAAACACAAGATTAAAGTAAACATCAGAATTAGTTGGCCAATCATTAAAAAACCAGCTTCTCATATGCAAATGCAAATACATCGAATCGATATCAAATGAACCGAGCTGGAAACTTTGAACATAAGTAAGAAGTACATGCCATCAAATAAAATTCTGCTATCAAGTACCACCACGGTGGACGTTAGTACATTGTGTGTACACATGTGTGTGTGTGTATGCGTGTGCGTGTCTTGTGTGTGTGTATGTATGTGCCCGCGTGTATGTATTACTTCCAATAACACAGAGACTGTAAACCTTAGTATCTAAATCTGCATGTATATATATATATATATATATAATATATATAGCATAATTAAATCTCAGAATGAGATTGAAACAGTAATCGCTCGATAATGTAAAGTATAGAAGCCATCTTATCAGGGCTAACCACATTGGGGAGGGGGTGTTACTGTAGCTTTATAGCCCCAAGAGATCTTCGTCTCTAGCTTGCTTTAGACACAATATCAGTGTCCTTGGAGTATTTGCAAAGGGAGGCCATCCCTTCCTCGCAAGCCTGGGTGATACGCTCGAACTAGTTTCGGGATTATTGTCCCACGTCAACGGGCGGTAACCACCAGGTCGCGATGAAAGTGAAGGCCTCTTTGCAAACATATATAAGTTTTTCTAATGGCGTCTGCCACTGATGTCGAAAAACGAACAGTAAGCATAATCTTGGGGCTATAAAGCTACAGTAACACCCCCTCCCCAATGTGGTTAGCCATGATAAGATTGCTTCTATACTTTACATTATCGAGCGATTACTGTTTCAATCTCATTCTGAGATTTAATTATGCTTACTGTTCGTTTTTCGACATCAGTGGCAGACGCCATTAGAAAAACTTATATATGTTTGCAAAGCAGCCTTCACTTTCATCGCGACCTGGTGTTTTTTGAATTTTTCCTCGGCGTATACCAATATTTTTCTGTTGCTGCAAATCGTTGTGTGAGTTCGTTTCCGTTTGTCTACTCTGTCGTGTTACAAGTAATATCATTGTTGAACTGTTTTTGACCCAGTAATTTTCGCCCTTCGGGGTAGAAAATTTCTGTGTGCTGTTTTGTGTGAACTCTTAACCTGTATAGGTTATTTTTGGAAAAAAAAAAAATTCTCTTGTCATTTGTGACAAGTTTGTGTTGTCTAATATGGAATTAGACTTAAGTTCAAAAAAAGACTTTCCCGAGATGGGAGAAAGTATAACAACTGTTAAACAAAAGGAAACACAGACAAAACCCAGTTTTTCAGACGCCGTAGGTGGCGAAGTCGAAGAAATGGAGGTATCAATGGAAAGATTATTCAAGTTTAGATCGCTGGTGCAAAAAAGTGGCGAAGAAACACGATTGGTACCGCCCCCCGAAACTATACAAGCAATAAAGGAAAAAATGGTCACCTACAGGGTGTACAATATCAAGGAAAAACGAATGACCGACGTGAAAAACGAAATGGTCGAAAAGTGTATGGCTCCAATATGGAGTAAAGTTAGTCATGTCAACCGAGGTGCAAGAAGCGCTACAGTGGAGGCGCATTTTGAAACGGCGGAAGTAGCAAGGCAAATTTCGACTCAAACGTTGAAAAACGAGAGTATAATACTGCTACCCTTATATTTAGGATGCAGAACCGCAAAAGTGACCCTAGAAGATATACCAACGGGCTACGACGTGGATGTGGGCGGCAACAGCGGTCATTTTTGATGTTGAATCAAAATTGACAATTTTAAGTATGAAGAGAAAAATTGCAAAACACTGGAGAGGCCAGCAGCTGGAGATGATAATCCAGGCGGAAAATGCGACGTTGGAAAGCCTACCAGACAGAGTCTTCGTGGGGGAGGGGCACTCCGTACGAGTTTCGGTGGAAGGACGCAGGCCAGATGTTTTAAGTGCGGGCAAAAGGGCCACGTTCGCTCCGTTTGCACAAAAAAAAATAATGCGGGCAACGCCCCCCCCCCCCCAAAAACGCTGTGAAGAACGCAGAAAGCAGCAAAGTGGAGAAAAAAGTAACGGCTGGCGAAAACAAGGAGGAAAAAATAAACAGGTCGAACTCCAAAAGGAGGAAGACAAGAACGAAATGCAAAATGAGAAAGGAAAGGATGAGGAAAATAATGCAACAAAAACAAATAAACAAGAAGACATGGAATTTACGAACGTGTCCAACAAAAGGAAAAAATCCATCACCCCTGACTCCCCACCCGTATCAAAAAAAAAAAACAACGCAGACGAACAAATTAAAAATATTCTCCAATCCCACCCCGGCGGTACTACACTTATAGGCCAGCACTTTAAAAAACCCCCCCCCCAACTGTAAAAGGGTTTAAACCCAACGAAAAAATTATTGCATACACCACAAAGAACGTGAGAGTAGAAACATGGGTGAAAGCAAGTACGCTGATCAGGTGCTACAAAGCGACCGAGAAGGAAGCGGAGTGGCGATATGGAAGGGTCGGCGAAGAAGAAGATGGATGGAAAGACAAAACCTTACAAAGCCACGTAAAAGCCGGCTTCATTAAGGATGTCACCCAGGAGGTGACAACTGGGAAATTACCCGTTAGCCCGGCAGCCACCACACCAACCCAGAGCCCGGTGGCAACGCCGGGAAACACCCAACAGCAACGGCGAGTGGGGGGGAGACAGGCAGAAAGAATCTGTCAGGCTCCCTCTCGCAACCGTGAGTAAATAATTTTCTTTTTTCTCGATGATTAAGTTAGGTTGTATAAATGTGCGTGGAATGGGATCGAAATAGAAACAGGCTTGTTTTCGTGACGACCTCATTTCACATAGAATCGAAGTAGCTATTGTTACCGAGTCCAAGATGAAGGGACCCCAAGCGTTCTCACCACTTCTCAATGGTTACGAGAAATTTATTTCTCCTAGCCGAGGGGGAGGTGCAGGCGTGGCAGTTCTTTTCAGGAAGAACTTGGACTTACAGGTAAGTACTGTCTTTTTGGACCCAGAAGGTAGGCTGGTTGTCCTAGATGTGACGCACGTGAGTAAGCAGTCCTTCAGGTTGGTGGCTGTCTACGCTCCTAACGGACGTGGGCAGACGGGTTTTTATCGGGAACTGGAGCACTTTCTAGTGACGTCCAAAACGGTAGTCTTGGTAGGGGATTTCAACACCATTCTCGATGCGCGGGTGGATGGTGTAGGCTCGAGCGATAGGAAGGGGAATCCTGGCCTCAAGGCTCTACTAGCGAGCTTTAATAGTAGACCGTTTTCGACTGGATGAGCCGAACGTTCCACAGTGGACGTGGAGTTAATAACGACGGCTCACTCAGATCGTACATAGATAGAGTATTTGTTAAGGAACGAGATAGGAATAGTGTTAGCTGTCCACAATTCTCTGTTGTGCCTTACACGGATCACAAACTTGTAACGTGTGAGGTACATGTAGATAAATGCCATAGACAAGGTCCCGGGTACTGGAAGATGAACAAGTCTATTTTGACCTGTGAAGCTTTCCGTACCCGGATTAAGGAATTAGTACAGAGGGCATTATGTGGCACCATCATTAATAATAGATGGTGGCTCGCCCTCAAAAGAGCCATCCGTTTGGAGTCCATTAGATTTAGCAAGCAGCTAAGTTTAGATAGGACTAGAATAGAGGGCGAATTAGTTAAGAACTTAGACGAGGCTATGGAATCTGGCTGTGCATCCGGAGTGTTGGCAGCGAGAGCGGTATTGTACCGTCACCTCAACGCCAAGCACGAGGGGTGTAGAGTCAGAGCTAAGTTACGTGCAGGAAAACGAGAAGGTATTAACGTTGCCGGATGGGCCCGTCGTGAGGAGAGTCAGAAGGGCAAAAAGTCTGTATTATGTCCTTAACTGACGAGCAGGACCGCAAGATCTATGGACAGGAGGAGATGCAGAAGGTCCTTCACCAGCATTTCGCACGGCTGTTTGGGGGCGGTGGCCCGCTCGAGCGTGGGGAGACCTTAAAGGACTTCCTAGCTGGTGGGCCTCGGCTCTCGGCAGGTGAGGCGGAGTGCTGTGAAGGATCGATCTCTCCCGCAGAGGTAAGAGGGGCTATGGCCGAGTGCGCCGGGGAAAAGTCACCGGGATTGGATGGTCTACCCTATGAATTTTATTGTTGTATGCCGGACTTGTTCGGGGACATACTGGCAAGCGTCTATGCAAACTGGCAACAGAATGGGAGGATTCCCAGCTCTGTGAGTCGGGGAGTTGTGACGCTGGTCCAGAAAGACCCGAGCAAGGGGGACAGTATTAGTAATTACAGGCCCATAACTCTACTTAATGTAGAGTTTAAGATTTTGGCCAAGGTGTTAGCAAAAAGGTTGACGGCTGTCGTGAAGAAACTTGTCGGGAAGGCACAGACATGTGCAATCCCAGGCAGGTCGATCCAGGATAATCTTCACCTTCTCCGCTACACTATAGATAGGGTCGGGAAATTAGACGGCAAAGGAGGGGCATTGGTCCATTTAGACCAAAGTAAAGCGTTTGATAGGGTGGACCATCGGTACTTGGCGGCGGTTCTCGAAGCGGCTGGGCTGGGCCCTGGCTTCTGCGGGTGGATCTCAGCTATGTACAGCGGCATCAAGTCCACAGTCCAGATAAACGGTTACCTAACGGAGCCGTTTTCGATCAAGCGTTCAGTTCGACAAGGGTGCCCCTTGTCCCCGCTCCTGTATGTTTTGGCTCTTGAGCCATTGCTGCGGAAGCTGGAGAAGTTGGGAGGCAACCCTAATGAAATCGGATGCGGTAAGTCTGTTTCTGCCTATGCGGATGACGTCACCCTCATCGTGTCCAACGGAACACAGCTACCTCGGGTAGTAGGTGCTCTCCATAGATACGAAGCGGTGGCAGGGGCAAAGTTAACAGGGACAAGTCCATCGGTTTGCGCCTCGGCACCTGGAGGAACAAGCAGATACCGTCCAGTGTGTTGGACACTGGACGGATGGTCCTGTTAAATTGCTCGGAGTATGGTTTGGTCCAGACTCCCAGACGGAGAAGAATTGGAGCGAGGTAACGAGCAAGGTGGATGCCATAGTACGGAAGTGGTCCGGAAGGCATCTTTCCTTGAAAGGGAGGGCGGAGGTGGCACAGATGTTTATAGCCTCTGTCGTCACCTACCGCCTGACCGTCGTGCCTTGCCCGATTCGTGGTTAAACAAGTTGGAACGACTTCTTTTCCGCTTTTTGTGGAAAGGAGGAAAGCCACTTGTGAGACGCTCCGTGTGTTGCCAGGAACCGCTAAAGGGTGGACTGGGGATGCCTTGGCTAATGATGCGCAAGCATGCGTTGAGGCTGAGACACCTCTGGTGTTACCTGGAGGATGATAAGGTGTGGAGTTCGCTGGCAGAGGAATTCTTCCCGCGACCGGCCTCTATGGAGGGATTTACACCCGGTCTCATTAAAGGACGTAAACTGACTTCATGGCAGAAGGAGTGCCGACAGGCACTCTGGCTGATCCACAAGATGGGTAAGGCCGGCAGCGGGAATACCACCTCGGTGTTCTATAAAGGGCTGGTAGGAGGAAAAATGACGACGTCCTAGGAAGGGCTCTGGGGTTCGATGAGGATCAACTCTCCAACCTGTTTAAGAAGACTTTCAGGCCGGGGTATTTGGATAATTACCAAAAATCCCTGACCTGGCAGTGCTATAGGAATGCATTACCTGTTCGCGATAAGTTATCCAGGCACGGAATGTCAGTGCCACCGACGTGTCCAAGATGTGGGTTGGACGATGAAACCGTTCAACACGCTTTTGTACAATGTCGGGAGCTGTCAGGCTGATAAGTTACGTGGAACACGTGTTGTCGCATCTGGGACGAGTACAGCTGTCGGGGATCTATGATTAAGATGATACCGCCAACTGGACTCTCAAAGGAAGGTAGGCTTGTTTTTACTGTACGGTGGCAGTATTGAAAGAGTGTGTATGGAGAACTAGAGTGGAAGGTCTAGTGAAAGGGTCCTTTATCTCTGGCCCCGGTTTGTTAAAATACTTCGGATATCATCTGAAGAGCAAGATGGGGTTGGAGAAGAGGAGCCTGCCACAGAAAGAGTATATGGAACGTTGGAAGGATGTGATGAGAAAGGTGGGTGAGAGTAGCCCAGCTTAATCATCGAGGAAAGGAGGGATCGGCTGCTGGGATTTATAGGCTGCCGGGTTCAAAATTGAAACTGGAACTCCCCCATTACCTTTCACTGTACATAACTGTTTAAAATAAAGAATTAATAATAAAAAAACAGAAATGAAAAGAAAACATACGCACTAAAAGTTCTCGTGATAAAGGCAAAAGTAAGCCAAGGTTTCGTTTCAACAAGGCAAAGTAACCAGTTTTCGTTCAAGTGACATAAAATTTTAATTTTGTAATTTTTTAAATTTCATTCGAACTCGCATAGCATTTTTGTAACTGTTTTGTCCTGTAATGTATCCATTCTATGTTAGATCTATTGATCATAATAAGAAAATTTCATCGCGACCTGGTGGTTACCGTCCGTTGACGTGGACAACAATCCCGAAACTAGTTCGAGCGTATCACTCAGGTTTGCGAGGAAGGGACGGCCTCCCTTTGCAAATACTCCAAGGATACTGATATTGTGTTTAGAGCCAGCTAGAGACAAAGATCTCTTGGGGCTATAAAGCTACAGTAACATCCACTCCCCAATGTGGTTAGCCATGATAAGATGGCTTCTATACTTTACGTTATATATATATATATATATATATATATATATATACATCGCTTATATATCGTATTAAACTTTATGCCATGTCAGTAACCAGTAACAATGAAAGTAATCCTTTTATAAATTGAACAATACTTTTATCAGTTAATAAATTCTCAGGTATATGATATCTCGAGCACCAACGTATCCACAGACATATTTATTTTATTAATACCTTCCTTATATTAGAATTTAAATGTGTTTTCCCTTTTAGAGATCTTTTTCTTCGGTAGGTGATTTTTTAGGTGTTGAAACTGAAGCAGTTATATGGCGGAAGGTTTATTTTCACCTATAAGACACTAAGATATGTATGTTTATTTTTTGCATATTTCATGAGGTGTCGCATCATTCAAAAATAATAACTGACATAGCTCCAATGCAATGGTTTAAAAATTGTTTTTTTACCATTTAGTTATTTCCCATGTTACCCATACAAATTATGAGTCCATTATATACACACACACACACCACACACACACACACACATATATATATATAATATATATATATATATATATATATATATATATATATATATATATATATATATATATAATATATATATATATATATAATATATATATATATAATATATATATATATATATATATTATATATATATATATATATTGACTTCTTGGCATAGGCAGCCATTGTCACTTCTAGTTTTTATTCTGCAGTCTGTTTACCGACTTCTTGATAGTATCATTACCATTCGTCTTTCATTGCTCCTTTCGTTTTCCTCCTTTATTTCCTCTTTATCTCCTTGGATTTCTATTTTTTAATTTATTATCTCAAATACATCGGCATAAACTCAAAAGATACCTGTATATAGCCTTATAAATCCACAACTATTCTTAACAAAAATATCAGTTACATTGAACCAATATTTGAATAATTCACAAGAGAAACTTTACGTCGTTCTAAAACGAACAGCACACAGAGAATATTCACTCATTCCGGTTCAGAATGAAAAGAAATTCCACTACACTGTCTTGTTCTCTTTTAAAACAGCTGCTCCACTATCTCAGCGTATCTTATATTTATTGCTCTGCCTCGGAGGTAAATCTATATTTTTGCTCAATTTGTTACATACTGAACAAAAAAATATACCTGATGTAAGTAACGCCTCACCTAAAAAGAGTAATAAACCTGGATATTGATACCTAGGGTACTCCGCCACTATTTCTAACAGGCCATGTAAGCAGAAATAGGATGCTCGTTAGCTACTTCATTAGCACTCTCATTAGCTCCTGCGATGGCTCGTGTGATGTCGGTTATACTATGAAGTAATACGGATTAAGATTATAAAACAATAATATATAGTATCTAATATAATTTCAAAATGAAAGTGCATTTAAATAAAAATAGAAAAAAAATGAGTTAATAGCAACAAGATGGGAGCAAAAGCAGCAATGAACAAACAATGATATTATGCAAAATGAGAAGAAATCAACGTATCAACTTACCAACCAAAAGAAGTATAAAAACTCAGAACAACATTTACATAAAAGCGCCAAACGATAAATCGAACGATAAAGAGAGAATGAAGTATATGAGAAGAAATTAAAACTGGAAATCCAATTAAAGTTTTGTTTAAGACAAGAGAAAACAACGAGGTAAATTAAAACAGTATTTTATACAAAAAACACATACAAGAATATTACATAATAGCAGAATGGAAAAGAAAGGAGTCATTAAATGTTGTCATTGACTCGTGATAAGCGGCTTTATCTAAATCACGTAAAAAAGTTTGAAATATCATATTGTGACTTAAAACAAGATTCTTAATGAGATAAAAGCTCTCTTTCTTTCCTCGTCCCTCCCCTGACTTCCCCTACCACAGCACTTCTCAATGTGTTTTCGTTGTGTGTGTGTATGTGTGTGTATGTGTGTGTATGTATGTATGTGTATGTAAATGTGTGTGTGTGTGTGTGTGTGTGTGTTTATAACCAATTGGTTGCTCAATTCATTTCTCGGCATTTAAATAAATCAACTAAAAAACAAATTTATAATTTTAGAAAAACAAGACAAATAATAATAATAATAATACGAATAACAAGAAATCGCCGTAATAATACAAAATCATGAACTTCATTATTATATACCTATGTGCGTGTTTGTGTGTGTATCTGTGTGTGTGCATGACTGTGTGTGCGTGTGTGCGTGTTTGCGTATGTATATGCATGTGTGTGTGCATATACAAACATACACACATACATACAATATATATATATAAATATGTGGGTGTATGTATATGCGTGTGTATGTATATATATATTTAGATAAACATGCAATACTCGCATAGAAACATGTGTGTATATATATATGTGTGTGTTTGTTTGTGTTTGTATAATATGTGTACATTCTGAAATAAAGAATACGTATGGATATATGTAAAGTAGTATGTATGCACGCATGTATGTATGTATTTATGTTTGTATGCGTGCACATAATCAATGGTATAATTTATACGTAAACAGTATTTGTGTGCTTTACTAACGAATACGGATCTGTTTTATTGGATAACACTTCGTATTTCACGGCTTCTTGAGTGTCAGGATATAAACTATCTTGAACAGGTCATCAATGATTATAGGAGGTAGGACCAGTTGAAGGAAATGGGGTGGAGAAATACAGACGAGGAAAATGAAAGAGCGAGGGATTGCGGTGGGAAAAAATCGTGCAGTTTGTAAAGAAAGAAGACGGGAGAGAAGCTGCGTTCGGAGAGTAGGAAACAGAGAGAAAGAATATAGTAGAATGGAAACACACCTATACACACGCACACACACGCTCTCATACACACATGCACACTTAAATATATATTATATATGCCGCCTGACTGCAGTCCGTGTCGGTGACACGTAAAAGCCCCAACCGATCGTGGCCGTTTGCCAGTCTCCTCTGGTCCCCTGTGCCGGTGGAACGAAAAAAGCACCCACTACACTCACGGAATGGTTGGCGTTAGGAAGGGCATACAGTTGTAGAAACACTGCCAGATCAGACTGGAGCCTGATGCAGCCTCCTGGCTTCCCAGGACCCGGTCGAACCGTTCAACGCATGCTAGCATGGAAAACGGACGTTAAATGACGACGACGAGGATGATGATAATGATGATGATGATGCTGTACATGGCAAATGAAAGACGGAAGATGGAATATACGAGAATTTATTAATCACTACAATTGTTTCGACACATCTACCGTCAATCCCTTATGGGTAGGACACTCAACTGGTTCAGGAGCGTCCAGTGGTGCAAATGTATCTTGTCGAGTGATAAATAGATACAACTCTTTAAAATAACAGTTCAGCAATGTAACTTCTCGCTTTGTAGAAAGAAAGGCAGCTAGACGGATGAAATATCTTCATTTATACGGAAGATCAAAAATAAAATTTTAGATGGAAAATAGAGAAACGAACAAGCAATACAGCAACAAAAGAATTAAAAATAACCGTTAACAAATATGGATGTATAAACGCTCTTGGTATCAAGGTATAGGAAGAAAGTCAGCTACAAGTAATTCATAGTAAATATATCAAAAACCTTTCAGGAACAATAGTGGTTTACTGAGACGGAAGGTTGTGATTTTTTTTTTCTTTTCGTATCGAAGAACGATATGCTGAAAAGCTCTTTTTTATGTTCCACGACAGGCGACCACGGTTGCCGGGTGTATTGAAACTTCCATGTACATCCTTGCGACAATATAACCTTTAATTTTATTAAGATATACTTGGCCTGAGAGTAGCCGGCAGTATAGACCTCGCTTCGATTTTTACCCCTTCTGAGGTTCCACCCGCTATGAAGCCTACATAGCCCGGATCTTACCTACTCAATTTCGTAACGGTT
Organism: Octopus sinensis; assembly: GCF_006345805.1. Classification (NCBI taxonomy): domain Eukaryota; kingdom Metazoa; phylum Mollusca; class Cephalopoda; order Octopoda; family Octopodidae; genus Octopus; species Octopus sinensis. The sequence continues at coordinate 102,111,179 of NC_043005.1, read as the reverse complement.
GTATATATAATTGTGTCAAAATGTTATCAGAGTTAGTGAGAGTAATTCATACCATTCCTCTTTCACAGTTCAAATATCACTACAGTTGATTCATCCTTTCAGATGACCCGATTCAGTGGAATACCAACCACTATTTTATTTCTTTATTGCCCACAAGGGGCTAAACATAGAGGGGACAAACAAGGACAGACAAAGGGATTAAGCCGATTGCATCGACTCCAGTGCGCAACTGGTACTTATTTAATCGACCCCGAAAAGATGAAAGGCAAAGTCGACCTCGGCGGAATTAGAACTCAGAACGTAACGGCAGACGAAATACCTATTTCTTTACTACCCACAAGGGGCTAAACACCGAGAGGACAAACAAGGACAGACAAACGGATTAAGTCGATTATATCGACCCCAGTGCGCAACTGGTACTTATTTAATCGACCCCGAAATGATGAAAGGCAAAGTTGACCTCGGCAGAATTTGAACTCAGAACGTAACGGCAGACGAAATACGGCTACTCATTTCGCCCGGCGTGCTAACGTGTCTGCCAGCTTTCCACCCTCACTGATTTGCAGGAGTTTGGTGGATTGACAGAAACTTTCTAAGGGTGAAATCCTACTGAAATAAATATTTGCCGTTCTCTTATGAATATTGTCAAATTAAAGTACCAGTGAATTACTCTGGTCCTCTTTTACTACTCATTTAACGTCTTAAGAATCATCATGGAAATGTCTAAGAGTAAAAAATGAGCGGAATTAACAGAGCGTCATGCAAAATACCTTGTGGTATTTAGTTATATCCCTTTACATTTCAGGCTGCCCCACGCCTGTGTTTGCACTCCGATAACTAAATTTCCTTTACTCGTCATGTTTTATGGTCAATAACAGCGTCTCAACAGCTCATGTACAGTGTCTGTCTTCTCCCCTTTTCATAAGAATCAACAATGTCATCGATTTCACAGTAAGTCTACATAACCGGTTAGTAGAATATGCCATATTTTTTTTTAAAATTATAGTCTAATCTAACATATTTTATTTAACTTTAAATACCCTATTGAAAAACACGAAATTTTCTGAAAATCCTTCTCTGCCTTCTGTGTATATATTATCGTGTGATTTATGGAAACTAAACGGAAAGTTTGATAAATCAAACCAGCTTACCTACGCAGAAACGGTCACAGTTCGGAGATGGGCATATTCTGTTACAATGTACTTGGCAAGTATTTTATCTTTATCCACAAAGAGAAGGTCCAATTCCATTCCGAGATTATTCGAACACAAATATACGCAAATACAATTTGCTTCACATTTTCCTTTCATTCCTTAGTGTATAGCTGGTGTATATGACACCAAGCGTGATGTCACACACTCCCTTGCTGTATATCATACTATGGTTAATTCGTGAATTCTAAGCAGTACATAAGTTTTTGTGATTTGGGAATGCGATTTAAATATGAATGCACTGATGCTGGAATACAGCGCAATTTCATTTCGACGCAATTCTTATGTTGCGGTCACCCCGATCTCAGAGGAGATACGGCTTGTTGCTCAGCATATATTGATATATAAATGGTTAAGAATATTGATTACATGTATAAGTTAAATCGCATAAATTAGTAGAAAAATTGCCCCCATTTCCGTTTAGAGAAACGATTCTTGACCTGCTAGATATAGCAGCAAAATATCCCCCAAATTATACGTTAGCGTCTGAAAAACAAAGTGGTGTATGTTAGGGATTGTAGTTTTAGATATACTATACATAAAAAAAGAGAGCAACAAAAAGAAAGGATGGTGATTGAGAAAGTTCTTTGAGCAGAAATCTGGTCCACCAAGGTTGACGAGGACCACAACAGCAAAATATGACACTTATTAAACAACCGTGGTATGATGAAAGACAAAATTAACCATGAAGGAATTTGAAATATATAAAGACGTAGAACAGCGTAAAATATAGCATTCTTCTCTATTTATCTTCCTGTCTGTTATTCTCTCTCTCTCTCTCTCTCTCTCTCTCTCTCTCTTTCACCCACTATGTCTGTTTGCCTGTCTGTTTCTCTCTCACTCTCTCTCTCTATCTCTTTCTCTAACTTCGTCTATTTCATTGCTCTAATGATAATTTTTCGTAATATTTGTGCATATACATAAATGCGAACCGTGACATTCTGTGCTGCTGTAAATGCATTTAATAAATCTGCAACATTTGTCTAATATCCATTCTTCTGTCCAACTGTTTATATTACTGCCATATTCTTCGGTACACATTTTTACATAAAATACTATTGAAAACATGGACGTCTTTCATGACATGTTCTGATCCAGCAGTTCACTCTTTTCACCTATTCGATGATATTTCAGGAAAATATTCATACTAATGCTAAAGCTATGTTTGGCTAACTCCCAGATGTTCTGAAGAACCATTCATTTAGAATATCAATTCCTACCATGTTCATCCATATTCATTGAAGTGAATATCTTCTCTCTTGCATACACACACACACTAGCTATCTTTTATTATTTTTTTCCTTATAACTCCACTTTCCTGTTGCTCCTTCTCTTATTCGAATACCATATTTGTTACTCTATGTCTTTCTTACTTCTCTTTCTCTCCCTCTCTCTCATTTATTTCTCTGTCTCTACCTCTCCCTGTCTCTCTCTTTCTCTCTTTTTCTTTCTTTCTCAACCCCTGTAAATCATATGCTGATTCCTGATATGAGGCCAAATTCCACTAACTTGCTAAGTGAAGTCTTTGTTCCATCACTTGGCTCTCTTTCGAATTATCATTGAGCGCCTCATATTGTATTCATTGAAGATATCCAAAAAGCGTAAATCTTTAAACTAAATGTACATATTTACGTGTATGTCTGTCTGTATGTCTTTGAATATGTGTCTGCGTCCTATGTCTGTTTGCGGCTGCCTTACTGTGTGAGTATCTTCGTGTGAGTGTGCGTGCTATTGTTTGTGTCTTGCTTTTCATATTACGCATTATTTTTCTATAAGTATGCAACTGTGTTTTTATAAAATACAACCGTGAACAGAAAAATGCTTCAACTGTTTCAAACGGATGGGTTTCAATTCTTTATTGGCATAAAGGGGCAGGATATAACTGCCCATGAAAATTTAAAATTAGAGATCATTTACCAATATACTGTTATTTAATTAATTTTAAATTACACAGAGTCGGTTGAAATATATGGATTTAGTGTGGTGCCAAAACAAAAGACGCTGGCATGAGAAGCGCGAATTCGTGTCACGAGCCTTCAAAATACAGCCTCATGAACCATCAGTGTTAGTCGTGTGAAACCCGGAACGAGTAACAACACGCAGAACCTCACCACGAAAGAACTCTGAACAATGTTATATAATTACAAATACACACTCTAATACACAAACATACAGGTAAAAAAAACACACTCACACACACATACACACACACATACACACACACATACACAC
>NC_043005.1:102090236-102105236 GCF_006345805.1 Octopus sinensis | reverse complement strand
TTTGTGTCGGCTTATGAGGACGACGTCACCATAATCGTGTCGGTCATCTCGGAAAATAAGATGTCCGGCACTGCTCTAAGCGAGTACGAAGCGGTGACAGGAACAAATAATAACCAGTAGTCGGTGGGTCTGCAGCTCGGCACCTGAGGGTCAGGTATATGCCAACCGACAACATTGTAGGGCGCTGGACGGAAGGACCATTTAAATTGCTCATGTTCTGGTTTAGCCTGGACGTCGAGGTGGATAAGCACTGGGGGGGGGTGACGAGCAGGACGGCCTATGTCACCGGGAAATACGCAGAGCAGAAGCTGTCTCTGAAGAGTCAGGTAGAGATGGCTAATGCGTACATCGCTTCCGTTGTCTATCGCCTGACTGTCGTTCTTGCCCCACTTCGTGCCTGATATAACTGGAGCACTTGTCCTTCCGCTTTCTGTGGACGTGTCCCGTTCGTCACAGCTGCTGAGTGGAGGACTGTTCATTCCGTGGCTCATGATGCGCAGACATGCGCTGAGGCTGCAACATTTCCAGCGTTTTCTTAACCCTGTGCAGGTGTGGCCGCTGTCTGTCAAACGGAATTTTCCGTAGCTCGTCTCATTGATGGAGCTACAGTCCTGAACGAAGAGTAGACCAAGAAAGAGCGCTGGGAACCTGGTGTGTCAGCAAGTGCTCACAGCCTCCTGCCAGTCGGGCAACACGGTCGGTGAAAATTCAACTATGGAGTTCTATAGAGGATTAGTGGCAGGCAAGAGCGACGAAGTTTTCAGGGTAATTCTGACCGTCGAGAGGGATCAATCAACTGATCTTGTCCAGAGGACATTCGGGCCAGGGCCTATAAGTAATATCCAGAAATATCTGGCCTGACAGTACTACTGAAGGTTTCTGCCAATTCGTTACAAACTCTACAGACACGGACGCGTTGTCAGACGGACCTATCCGAGGTATGCGCAGGGCGATGAATCCGTCCTGAATGCACCCGTCCAGTGCCCGTGCATTACTGACATGCAGAGCTTTGTGGAACAGCTTTTATCGTGTGTAGGATGGGTCCGGTTATCCGCCGAATCCATCGCGAGGATCGCCCCACCGCCTTCTTTTGGCCAGAAGGGAGAGAGTTTTTTTCTGCCTGGTAGCTATAGCGAAAGAGGTAGTGGGGTGGACGAGGCTGAAAGGACTAAAGGCAGACACTTACCTCATCGATCAAGACCTCATCGACCAAGTTCTCATCAACCAAGCCCTCATCGACTTTTTGGAATTCCATTTGAAATGGAAAATGTGGGTGAAGAAGGGAGTACTGCCTCGTCCAGTACTTCTGTTGAAAGGTGGATTAATGTTCCGAAAATAGCTCGTGTGAATTGGCGTACTCTGAATATTCGCCTGTAGGTCGGAGTAGTTGAGGGTAACAGGGGTGCCTACATCGGGTGACGCTAGCAGCTTGGGTAACCAGGATGAGTGGAGCGCCCTGGCTGGCCCCGGTTAGAACTCTCCCCTACTGGGGAATTTTGCTTTTAAAATTTTTTGTTAGCTGTCTTTGTATTTTATTATTGACACGATTTCAATTTTAAACCCCACTTGTCTCTCATTTTTAATTTTTATATTGTCCCTATGTTTTTATGTTCAACCCCTGTGGCCAATAAGACAGGACTATTATCGTTGTTGTTGTTGTTGTTGTTGTTGCTGCTGCTTCTGTTGTTGTTGTTGGAGCTCCTGGAATCTTGCATACGTAGCGGGCTTACTACCTGCAGCCTACGGTACCATGCTATTCGCTCTTTTCAGCTATATAATACTTCTCTGATTGTGCTGGTCATGCAACGGAGGCAAATCTTTTGTAACAGTTCTACTGGGTACTCTATTCCAATTTCTTTTATATTCCACTTGATGCCTTCAGTTACTGTTCCCAAGGACCCAACAATAATTGGCACCTTCTTCATTTTCCACAGCCAGGATATTTTGCACTTAAGTCATCTATCAAGACACAATAGGGTTCTTAGACAGATAATACTTTTCTTAACATGTGCACAGTGTCCAATAAGGCTGCTTTTTGCAACACATCAATCTTGCATAGGATTTCCAGTTGCCTTAAGAAAGTCTTGAAATTTCAATCGGATTGAGCCCAACGCTCCGATCACGAACACGTTAATATTTCCAACTTCTGCGAATACCTATCCTTTCCTTTCTTCCTAAGTATTCAAAATGTAAACCTCCTTTTAATTGCGAAAACACTAGTCTTTTCTGATCGGACATGCAAACGAATATCTCTAGAACATTTTAAAACTTTTGTATCCACAATTTTTTGTGAAAGTTTCATCCTTCTTTTCTCCCTGATTATTATTATTATCAATAGTAGTAGTATTAGTAGTAGTAGGCACTGGGGGCGATGATGTCGACTTGATCTAAAATTGCTGGCCTTGAACTAAAACTTAAACCATTTTTATTATTAATTTATGCGTTTCAATAATGGCGTCAGGGCACAAAAATTCACTCCTTGTATCGTCTCTTGGATTATATGTACTTGTATATTTTCACCCGACCACATAATACCATATATCGGTACTTTAACTCTGACAATCTTCCTGTCATTTGTTACAATATTTACACCTGGCTAGTAATTACAAACCAGATCTCAGCGATGTCACAAATTACTTTTAAAGATGGCCTTATTGATTTTTCGTCATATTTATTACTGGATTTGTCTAAGAGAGCAAATTCTCCAGATTTATGAGAGAGCCGTATAGAATGTTTTGCACTAGCATAATTGTTAGAGTCAGATCGGATATCTTGCGGCTACGTGCATCTCCAGTTCAATTTTCTTTCTTGTAAAGGAAAACTTCTGTCAGGAGACAGTGAAAAACAGTCAACCACTAAAATCTTGTCCATTTATGAAGAAACAATAAAGAAAATACCTGCTGAAAGGTTTTTGCCCAATTGTATTTTTTCAAAACAAGATGGAGTGCCATATTATGTAATCTCAAGCACGATGTTGAAAATGTTATACCGCACATCAGGAAGAGCTGCCTACAAATGGAACTTTTGAAATGTAGAAACAAAAGCTTTGTTATTCTATCTCACTCGTCTCATAGCTTCAAGAGGCCGACCACTTCTTTCTGTTACATAATGCAATCATTAGATTTCTATTTGTCTGTGTGCACTATATCCGAAGATTATCTGTTGCAACTCATATTTTCAAAAGATGTTATTGATCTGGTACTTAAATTACTATCATTAAGACAGACGGAGATACATAAATTCTAAAAAGCAAGCCTGTATGTGTGTGTGTATCTCTGTGTGTTATTGCGCTCGTTTGAGTGTGTTGCTTTGTTGCTGTTTTTTACCAAGAACAGCCCTCGGCCATACTATTCTCTGCAGATATGTCAATATTTTATAAATAAAAGTGAATAGATTTTGCAGCATAATATTTTTATCACTCCACAATTTAACCGTATGATTGTTTTGGTGGGCGTTCCTCGTGAAGTACTTTAAAATGATATGAAAGAAAATGTTCTTAACAAACATTGTTTTAGTTTGCAGCAAACTTTCAATGCTGAATACTTCATTTATGAAAATAACTTTCAAAAAATTAATACAGTTAAAAATTGCTAGAAAACTGCTTCGAATACTGATGAAAGGGAAAACGATGTTCGGACAGATTAGCGGTTTAGAAGAACGACATGAACTCAAAGAAGAAGAAGAATATCAGTCATGATGATGATATTGTTATTAATAATAATAATAATAATAATAATAATAATAATAATAATAATAATAATAATATAATAAATGCCCAGATGCAGTTCAGGGTAGTAGGCTCTCGTGGCTTCTGATCTTAACTGACTGGAAGTGTTATCATGTACATTGTTTTGTCTTGGTATAAAAGATGGGCTACAGCAAATATTCTGCTCAATACCACAGATTCGCTCGTCAGTTGTTTGGCCTTAACCAGTTGAGCTTGTTCCCCAGTGGCTGACGATATGTGCATCTCTGATCATGAGCAGAAGTAGTGGAGGAGCATCATGGCCAAGTGTTGAGAGGGATTCTTTGCGGTTTGAATAATTCACCTCTGGAAACATGGGTGGTTCGTTCAACAACCTTAAACAACTCTTATTCAGGGACCGTTTGAGCGGAATGGGTTACTCGACCAGAAGAAAATTCTAACTGGGCCCCACCCGCAATGTGATGTGCTGTTTATCTTTATATGAAATCACAATGTCGCGCGCATATGGTTGTGCTGCATGTGCCTAGTGTACCCTTATTAGACGGGGAGTCATGATGGGTACAGTGGAGAAAGAGACAAAAAAATAAAAACTGAACGCAAAGTGCAAACTAATGAATATATACTAGCATGCGATCATACATACAGCACTGAATATTCACTAGCAAGGGTGAACTGAAAATGTTAACGCTTGAAGATCGCAGTGGCATGAAACTCGTGTCGCTAAAAAAACAAACTGTTCTAATGAGACCTACGCTGTACACCATATACGTTGCACCTCGTTGTTCTCCTTTCTTCGAAATTCAACACTCTCGTGTAAATACATACACGTGCGTGCACAGGCATACGTACATATATACTTTCATATATACTTTCATATATACGCCTAAGTTTGCGTGTGTATTATGTGTGTATATATATATAGTTTTAAATATACACATATATATGTATACACATGTATACACATACATACAGATATATACATATACACACACATACATATGAACGTACATATGTATATATTTCTGCTTTCGTAGACGTTCGTTCGTGCGTTTAAATGATTTAGTTTTATTAGAAAAAAATATATGTTTGTGTTGTTCATTTATTTTATTCAGGAAGTGTGTCGTCTGTTTGAATGATGCAATTTGAAAAGAAAAGTAAAATAAAAATGTACATGGAAAAGATTGTTGCTTTGATATTAAATCTCATTTCCTGGGGTAAAATTTGAACATCTCACAAAGGGAATTTATATATTCTTTAGTATATTGAAAAAACTATCAAAGTGTTGTGATGCAATAAGAAATCATTTATATTTAATCGAGGAAGAAAAATGCATCTTTTAGTTTGTATATTTTAAGGTTCTTTTTCTTCCTAATCGATAAATGAACACGATGCCTCATTATTATTATTATTATTATTATTATTATTATTATTATTATTATGAATTTTCTTTCAAGCATTCTATCATTGGGGTTGTTATGCGAATTCTGTAAACCAAGGAATTGAATAGCATTTTCCTTTTATCATTTTCTTATGTTTATATTTCTAAGTTCAAATCGCGTTGAGGCCAAAACACCCATCCATTTTGGTAATATAGCTACCAGTTGTATACTCAGGCAGTGTTGATTAAGCTTTCTTCAGTCTGTATGTATTGAGAAGCTATCCTTATATTAATAAATTTTATACGTATTATTATCGAAATGGCAACACGTTAGAGCGAGGCATGAATGACGATTAATATTAGAATCATTTACACGTTGAAATATTTTCCAAAGGTATATAGAATATACATTCTCTGTAATCTGTGTGTGCATAAAATATTATTCATCTACTTAGGTCCATACAACTTTATAAATCATTTTTTCCAAAAACTTTTAAGAATGCACCCAGGTTGTAATTGCTAGGCTGATTTTACAAATTATTTAATATATACTGAATTTATTATTTTATTATTATCAATTATTTTACAGAAATTATTGCAGTGATATACCGGTTGTCCCGCCTGAAACCATAGTAGGCAGTGAAATAATAATAATAATAATAATAATAATAATAATAATAATAATAATAATAATAATAATAATGATGATGATGATTATGGTAACAACAGCAACAGCAGCAGCAGCAGCAGCAACAGCAGCAGCAGCAGCAGCAGCAGCAGTAGTAGTAGTAGTAGTAGTAGTAGTAGTAGTAGTAGTAGTAGTAGTACTACTACCTTCTTATATTGGCCACAAAAATAAATAAGGACAATGCAAAACAATGGACAAACGTGATTCAACACAAAAATCGACTAAACAATAAAATAACAATGACAATTAACAAGAAAAGTCTAACAACTCAAGTCCCCAATAAGCGTAAAATCCACCCAGGGTCGCCCAAGACACGACACACTATGTGGTCATCCCGAAGGCCAAAGGAACCTCGGCCAAGCAGCTCTCTTCTTCACCGCTCCGGCCTACAAGAGAATGGTCAGGGGCTCCATTTGATGTCAACACGCACTAAATTGAGGGCTGGGGATGCCGTGGCTACTGATGCGCAGATGCGTACTGAGGCTGCGACATTTCCAGTGCTTTTGAGACTGTGAGCAGTCGTGCTAACCATTTCTCATATTAGATTTTCCACAGCTCGTCTCTTTATCTGACATGCAGTTCAGGATCTAGCGTAGACCAAAGCGAGGAGCATGACACCAAGGGTAACGTCAGGAGCTCACAAGCCTCTCTCAATTGAGCAATACCAGTCGGTATAAGTTCTATAGAGTGTTAGTGGCCGGAAAATTAGATGTCACTCTTGGGGTCACTCTGAACCATACTATGTTATTTTAATAGTAATTCTTTTTCAGTAATGTTTAAGGAGGATATTTGTATGTATGCATGGAGTGTAGTGTTTTGCAGTATTCTTTTCAACGTTTAGGTTCTCAGTTATTTCCTGCCCTATTTAGGTTTTTATTTTTATTTTTATTTAAAGCGCTACAATTTTCATTGTGGTGTTGTTTTGTTTATGGCCTTCTTTTTATTCGATTATCTTTAAATTTTATTGGTTCGCTATTGTTTCTATCCTTGTTATAGGTGTTTGGCTTATTTATGCTTTCTATAAGTTTCTTGGTGTTTATTCTTATTATTATGTATCCATCTGTAATCATTTTATCTTTATGTTTATTTTCCTCTATTTTAATCTTAAAATTGTGAATTCCGTTTTATGTATAGTTCTTATTAGAATTTATGCTTGGTTCGAAGTATTTAAATTTTTATTTGTATGATGCTTTATGCGTATAATTCTTGTTATTAAAGTTATCCTTTGGTCCATAGTATTTTAATTTTTGCTTATATCCTGCTTTACGTAGTATTAAGTTATAATAGTCCACATTGTGTTCAAAAAATTCTCCATTTGTGTAGAGATTTGAAATCTTTTTTATATATATTTTCACCTAATCTATGTGTAATGCTTCTTGGGTGGTCACTATTTACGTTAATGTATCTAAGTTGGTATTTGGCTTCTGGTAGGGCTTATGTATCCCTGTTTCTAGATCAAGATGAATATCCAAGAATTTGACGCAATTGTATTTCTTTTCTATTGCCGTCTCTATCCTAAAGAGATTTTAACCTTTTAAATTTATAATGCAATTTAAAATATGAATGAAATAGGAATTGAAACATGCGTAGGTGACATGAAAGTCACTATTATGTAAATTAATTGATTATTTTCTGTGTTCATAGTCTCCATTTTCCATAAATTATATATATATGTGTGTGTGTCTGTGTGTGTCTGTGTGTATACAGAAATATATATAGAGAGAGAGATTAGCTGCATTATTCATTTGAATCTAGGTACATCAACATGTCGGTACAATAACATGGGTTACAACAGACAAGTTTAATGTGTTGGTAGGATACTGTAGATATGTAAATAACAAATCCAATTTAACCATAGATCCAATTCAGCTTGGTTTTATGCGCGGCGTAGGCGTAAAAATAGTCACAAATGTAGTTTAAAATTTATTGCAGGCGTTTCGGCAGAACTTTAATGATGTATTTGTAGATTACATCTAAGCATCTAAGCCTAAATCCATCACGTTCAGGTGAAATCTTAAACAGATAGAAACAGGTGAAGTGAAATCTTGATGAAGATGTAAAGAACAAGTTCAACATGCATCAATAATTTCCATTACCTATATATATATATATAAGTATATGAAAGAATGGAGTTGAACGACTAGTTAACAAATATCCTTTATTCTCGACATACGCCCTAGGGACGTAGCTTCAACCGTGTTCTTTCTGATGTGAATTTGCTACCCAGGTATCGGTTATCTTTCGAATTATCCTTAATAGATAATTCATTCAATTACTGATATATATATATATATATATATATATTATATATATATATATATATATATATTATATGTGTGTGTGTGGTGTGTGTGTGTGTGTGTGTGTGTGTGTGTGTGGATGGAGTCGCAATGGCCTAGTGGTTAGGGCAGCAGACTCGCAGTCGCAGGATTGCGGTTTCGATTCCCAGACCGGGCGTTGTGAGTGTTTAATGAGCGAAAACACCTAAAAGCTCCACGAGGCTCCGGCAGGGGGTGGTGATCCCTGCTGTACTCTTTCACCACTCTTTCTCTCACTCTGTCTTCTGTTGGCCTGCTCGCTTAGCCAGTGGGGTGGCGTCATTCGAAGGCTAAAACAATGCGAACGCATTGTGACCAGCGATGTGTAACAACATCTGATGGTCTGGTCGGTCACGTGATCACGTGATATATATATATATATACCAGTTTAAAATTTTACCTGATGAAAGTAGATTCATAGTTTAATAAGATCTTTGAATACATCAATCAACTTCTCCCTAGACAGCTAAAATAAATTGTAGACCCCATTCCCCATTTTGTTTTATATATAAACTTAGATAAATTTAGATATGTTTCGCGACCAATATATATATATATATATATATATATATATATATATATATATATTTCAAAGTTTATAAGAATTACTTAATACAGTTTTTGAAGTGTAAAGGTAATTATTTTAAAAATTATTTTTTTAATATGTTATGAACTCTTTTATGAGGATTGTACTAACCTTTTTGGGGAAGAAGATTTTTCTAGTGCGTGAGTGGTTTTGTCTAACCTTTTCAAACACATGCTCTTCAGACATTTGGCTGCCGACTGCTGGTCCTACCTCCTACAGGAGCGTTTAGAGTAAGGGAAAGAGAAAGACAAAGAGTTTACTAAGCAAGAGAATAGAGGGTGACTGTTTGCTTTAAGAAGACAGAACGACTTCGGGGTATGTAATTTTTTTATTATTATTCTGAGAGGCCTTTTGCTAACGATTGAGAGAGCATATGAAAAAATAGTTTCCGTAAGAAGTTAATTTTTGTCGTTGGGGGACCTCCTGACAATCATTTACGTAAATTTCAGTATATTCCCGAATATATTTAAACTTATATATAAATAAGAAATGAAAAAAGGAAAAAATGCACACACTTTACATAGTTTTAATATAATTTTTAATATATCATATATATATATATATATATATATACATATATATATATATAATATATATATATATATATATATATATATATATATATATAATATATATATATATATATATATATTATTATAATATATATATACTTATATATGTATGCATGTTTTTATGTATAGTAGTAACACCAACTTAGAGAATTTTTACCTTAATTTCGATAGTACAGGAATTTTATCTCTGTATCATTTGAACTTACCCTCTCAAATCGTCTAATAGTATTCTACTAGTAAGTTTATATTTATTATAATAACCGTTTTCTGTTCTCAACTAATTCGATAGTCTAATTTGTTACGAGTAATGCACAGAGTTTTTATTAGCTACTTATTATGTGTCTCCAATCATTTTAAAGTGACTACTTTTAGTACACACACACATATGTATGTGTGCATGTATATGTATGCCTATGTATACGTATATATGTACATATATATATATATATATATATATATATATATATATATATATATATATATATATATATATATATATATTGACATACATATATATATACATATATATATATATATATATATATATATATATATATATATATATTATATATAATATAGTCTATGTCTACTTTTCTATGGTGTATCCTGAATAACATTTTTTCTATATCGTCTTATCAGTTCGCTTGAATACTCTCTTGCTTGAAAGCGCTATCTTATTACTGGTTGAGCTACTGTAAGAAGTTTAAAATTTTCTTTTTAAAATCTAATTTTATTTTGAGAATTAATCTAACGCACCTACAATACTCTGTTTTAATATATTCCTTCATTTAAGTATGATACGTTATTTCTAGTTCATAAATTTCCATATATTTGTATTTTCGGGGCATCATCTAACTCTTTAATCTCTGTAACATTATCTTAAAGAACTTTCTGTGTTTTTACCGCTTGAGGCTTAACATAGCTTTCTAGTTTCCATCTAATTTCTTATTTCTTACTGAATTATTAACTATTCTCGTGAGGCGAATCAAACCAATTATCTTATCTCTCATATAGCTATTCATCAACCATAAGAATGTTACTGTTGTCGTTATTTTTTATGGGCAACTATCGCCAGAACATTCAGAGTTTTTTTTATTTATTATTGCAAAATATAGATATTTGTGTAAACAGTTTATAGTCCCGCAATTATGATTGTAACAATTTTCTCATTCTTTGATATGAATATTATTTTTTTATGTTCCTCAGTTTTCTTTGACAGAGTCTGATACATTGGATTGGTTATTGTTTCAGATATGAAAATCAAATTTCGCATTTGAGAAAAAAATCATGGCTGTTTATGCAAGTAATTAGAGTATATACCAAATTCCATAATGCTCCTTTTTAATGTAGAGTTGATCAGGAAAGCTCTTGGACGCTTGGTGTTTAATAGATTCTCTATTCTCTTGAATGGATATTAACAATATTAAAACAGTGTTAAGACTTACAATATTTTCTTTTTCCTTCATTCTTTTTGCTCTCGGTAGAAGCGGTTGTATGTACAAATATATAAGTATAGTATAGATAATTACATGTATGTATAAGTATGTATGCTTGAACATATGCGCGTACGCATGTATGCATATAAGATTTCATATATGTATGCGTGAGTGGGCGTAACTATTATTCTGCTCCTCTTGTTGCAAGCAAACTAAATAGAAACAAAATATCATTGTAAACAGATTGTCATCAGAGGAACTAAATTTATTACAAAAGTCTATTTCTGTTTGATAATGTACTCTGATTTAGGAGAAGAACAGAGGTGAAAAAGAGTCGATAAAACGGTAAAATGGCATCGATAAAATACGTAAGTGGAAAGTAATTGCTTTTGAAATGGAAAATATATTCCAAGAATCATACTTGATCTTGGAATAAAACTCTACATGATTTTGAACTCAGTGGCCTTTTGTTGTATCGAATGGCAAGTTAGCATGTGATTAGCGAATACACTCTATCGATATAAAAGTCGCGAACATTATTATTTCTGATTTTCAGGGCATAAACTGTCGATAGGGAATAAGTTAAAATCAGTGCAAATATATATATGTAAATATAGATTGGAGGCAAATTTATTTGTTTGAACCACAATCGTTTTACTGTTATTCTTTAATTTTTCTCTCCCTCACTCACCCTCTTTCTCTTTCGTTCCCCACCTCTCTCTTTCGCCCCCCCCCACCTCTCTCTTTCGCCCCCCACCTCTCTCTTACTCTCCCTTTATTCTCTTCTATATTTCATTGCTGCCGTTTGTGTTGCTATTTCTGCTACCACTGTGATTATTACTACTCTTACTATTATTATTTCTACTTTTAGTATTGTTACAGCTAATGTATTATTATATATCCTACGTGTTTGTTGGTTTTCTGCAGTTTGTTTGTGGTTTGGTAGAAATCGTTAGAAAAACAAACACAGTTATACAACCGACGAGGTGTTTCGGTACATTCCAACAATATTTACTCATGTTTATTTATTTATTTTTATATTGCAATCTCCTAAGAAATATGTAATCTGGAGTGAAATAAGTATAAGAATTACAGAGAAATACAAGCGTATAAGCAGAGATTGAGAGACTGGAATGAGTTCGATTGCCTTAAGTCACTCTCGCGGATTATTGCTATGTATTAAGGTAATATCCCAGAGATATTATTCTTTTCTTAATGACATGTGATTGAAATTTTTGTATCTTATGGAAATATATTTGAGAAAAAAATTATTGAATCTCAAAATATATCATTGAGACATACAAATATATTACTATATGAGAGCACTATATGAACGTAGTATTATCACGATGTATATCATAGTATTATCATAGAAGTATCAAAGAATATCGATTTACTTTCATTTAATATTTACCACATCATTCGGATATCGCTGTAACTTACAGATTGTCCATATAATATTACATCTGAAGCGGATACAAGTGAGGTATCTTTATATGTTACAGAAATATCTTTGAGATTTTATAGTTTATTAATGATGTGTCATAGAGTTTTTACTAGGTTTTAATATATATCGCAGAGACATCGTATGTTTATGGAATATCTTTAGTATACTACTATAATTTACGCGTATATCATTAACATATTTGTGTTAATTCTATAACCGGCAGGGCCAGTGGGCCCGAAATCAGTTCTTTTGAGCACAAAGACTAATTGGGCCGTTATGTTGATAAAGATTGAAATAGAATTAGCGTTAAATCACGAATATAAGGTGAAATAAATTCTATTTAGATATACAGTAATTTCACTGTGAACGAAACTCCGTCGCTCCTACTTTAATGTTACGTGTTAGCAACACATTGGATAGCACTATTTAAGAGCTAAGTTTTATCCAGAGAAATAAGGTAGGGATTTATTAGGATCCAAAATATAATTCAGCTACTACCAGAATTTCTTGGTGATATCAACAGTGGAAAACCAGTTACGTGGGCGTGCTTTTTGTGGTCAGACATCTCAACTCCAAATCGCACAATACCTATTTCTTTACTACCCACAAGGGGCTAAACACAGAGGGGACAAACAAGGACAGACAAACGGATTAAGTCGATTACATCGACCCCAGTGCGTAACTGGTACTTAGTTTATCGATCCCGAAAGAATGAAAGGCAAAGTCGACCTCGGCAGAATTTGAACTCAGAACGTAACGGCAGACGAAATACGGCAACGCATTTCGCCCGGCGTGCTAACGAATCTGCCAGCTCGCCGCCAAATCACACAATCCCGTCTATATACATTAAGGGTAGATTGAATAAAATATTTCTATATGAAATATAACTGAAGATAGTACGGGGTATCCATGGCTGTAACGTGTTTGCAATAAACTATCGTTATTATAACTATCTTCGGGTTAAACAAGCACAATGAGTCTTTTGGTGGTCCGTTACCGCCGTTTTATTTCGGTTTGTGGTCTTACTGACACGTCGTTTCAGAAAGTTCATTCACTTTCATGAAATAGAAATGGATACCCAACAATTTTATGTGCCTCCTACATACTGAAATTTGCCGTTTAGTTGAAAACAAAGAGAAATATTGTTGAACCAGGAAGCTTCCCAATAGTATAGATAACACAATACTTTTTTCAATGTCTAGATGTGTCTATTTAAATCCGGCGAAGCTGGTTACGATAACGAGAAAATAATTCACAATCCATCCATAAAGAATAAGGATAACCTTCAGAAAACCTTATTTGCTTAGTGTTGATAACGGTAAACTAATATCTTAATTTAAAATACTTTAAGACGGTTTCGGTTCCTCGTTGGAGCTTATATTTACTTCACTTAGACATTGATGTTTTTATCGCATATCCTCATCTGACACTTTTAAAATTATCAGTGTTCATGCTTATACATATGCAGTATCTCTGAAACATCTAGCGGGGTATAGACTTATAGTTGCCTCATGTGTAATACGATTACCTGACAGATAAGACTCTACTCCATCCACCGAACATTCTTGAAGATAAATGTACGCAACTGTAAGAGTTACGGGCATTGCATCACAAAGAAATGTTTGCTTCGTCCCTATATGTAATGCTATAGACAGAGTGTGACTTTGGAATTAAGAACTATGACATACAATTATGAAAGAAGTTGAAACGTTTTGGCAAATACACAAACATATATACACACACATGTGTGTGTTTGTGTGCTTACCTGCATATAGTGATTACAAATTTTGGCACAAGGCCAGCAATTTAAGAAGAGGTGGTAAGTCGATTATATCGACCCCACCCCCTGTACTGCAATAGTACTTTCATAGAGTCCATAAAAGTACTTTTATGGACTGCAATGATACTTTTATTAAGGCGGCAGCTGGCAGAAACGTTAGCACGCCGGTCGAAATGCGTAGCCGTATTTCGTTTGCCGTTACGTTCTGAGTCCAAATTCCGCCGAGGTCGGCTTTGCCTTTCATCCTTTCGGGGTCGATAAATTACGTACCAGTTACGCACTGGGGTCGATGTAATCGACTTAATCCGTTTGTCTGTCCTTGTTTGTCCCCTCTGTGTTTAGCCCCTTGTGGGTAGTAAAGAAATAGGTACCTTTATAGAGTCCGAAATGACGAAGGGCAAATCGACACACGCAAATATTGTCTAGTGAAACGTTTGGCAATATTTTGTTCAGTGTTTTATTCGTCTACTGCAATAAAAGCATCCTAGCATTCAAAGTAGAAGCCATCGTGTTGCGCTGTCTGAAACCACCTTTATGTCAGTTCTTTGATCTCACACGGATACCAGTTCTTGTCCTTCGAAGCGAAGCACACCTTTATAGAAGCTTCTACCTCCTCGTCGTGGTTGATGAAGAATCGCGAGCGCAGGAAGTGATCCATGGATCAGAACAAGTTAGAATGCGAGAGATCTATGTCCAGATTATAAGTTGGTTTGGCATCAGTACCATTCTCTCTAGTTCCTCGAGTTTATTCCAGTTCGTTCCAGTGGTATGATGTCATGCGTTGTCATGCACCAGAAGAGTCGCTTTCTGTTTAGCAATGCCAGGTTTTTTGGACGCATAATAGCATATATTCGCTCCAGTTGTTCGGAGTGTGGGATGGCTCAAGCGTCTTGGCCGAACCCGCAGTGAATTATCCCTTGATGATTCTGACAGATGTTTCCTTGGGCTGGAAACACCCATGTTTTGCGACATGTTTCGGAAGGTGGCATTTGCATAACTATTGCTTAAGCAAGGTTTAGCTTAGGAAAAATATCTCTCTCAAGCCGATGTTCGTGATAAGGAACTACAGGGAGGACCAAAATGATCTGA
>NC_043005.1:102080236-102085236 GCF_006345805.1 Octopus sinensis | reverse complement strand
AGACAGTTATATAGTCACACACACAGGCACTCATTCATAAAAGAAATCATTTAAACCCACCATTCTTTTGACCTGCACTCTCTCACCTTCCTATTCTTATGCCTCCTTCCTCCTACTTCGTTTGAACCCTTGAACCTTTAGAATCTTCTAGATTCTACATTCAGCCACTCTGATGTCACTCCTTATAAAGAGACACTCATTATCGCCATGGGCTCCTTGAGAGCGGTCAGCTAAAAGTTTTTTGTGCATTTTGATGTCGACATAAATTCCTTGATTTTCCTGATGGGAAATCTGCATAATGTACTCCTTATTCCTTCGTAATTAGGAATATGCAGCCTTCGAAACATATGTCGAGAATAAAGGATATTTGGTAACTAGACGTTCAACTCCATTCTTTCATATACTTATAATTTTAAAATATATATATATAAATATATGTATATATATATATATATATGCATGTGTGTATGTATGTATGTATGTGTGTATGTATGTATGTGTGTATGTATGTATGTATGTATGTATGCATGTATGTATGTATATATGTATGTAAAGACATTGTAGACCTTTAGCTGGGCTAAAAAGTCACATTCGATCACAGCACCAATAACAGTAAACCTTCGTGCAATGGCCATACTCGATAACAAGGGGGCAGTCATCATGTATGTATACATATTTCCGAGGTATTGAAATCACTTCTACGTTCATTGGAAATGTGTTGAATATATTTAATAAATATACACAGCATACTTCATCCTGGGTAAGTATGTCTTTGTAGTCGTTTACATTTCGCAGCTTGGCTGACATTTATTTTTTCATGTATTGGGAGCTATAATAAATTTCAGGCTGCCGAATATTTAGTTAATTTGATAATATTTAATTCTTTTACATATTTATTTATCAGTTCACTATCAATAATCATGCAGATGAAGCTTGATATTTCATCTCAGTCCTTGTTTAACGTTCTATATATATTTCTTTACTACCCACAAGGGGATAAACATAGAGGGGACAAACAAGGACAGACAAACGGATTAAATCTATTACATCGACCCCAGTGCGAAACTGGTACTTATTTAATCGACCCCGAAAGGATGAAAGGCAAAGTCGACCTCGGCGGAATTTGAACTCAGAACGTAACGACAGACGAAATACCGCTAAGTATTTCGCCCAGCGCGCTAACGTGTCTGCCAGCTGCCGCCTTTTAATGTTCTATATAAGTAGCTACAAGCTAGCAACCATTCTGATTACAGGCAATGAGATTACATTTAATTTGATGACTTGCCAAATAAATACGAAACAATCAAGGAAGCATTCCAATATATCCCTGATTCAACAGAATAACTATTCCCGCTGCGGTATTGGGGTCTTTTCGTCACTTTGAGGTGCTGAAGAGAATTCTTCAATGCACTCATAACACTATTTATGTATGAAGACGAGGATACACGAAGGCCAAGGTGCTTTTCTTCAGATCATCTTACAAAAATGATTTAGTGATTCGTTACTATGTCTTGTATACGAACAAAAACAGATGTATATTATTCTTCGAACTACTAACAACAGTTTGTAAATTTATGTAAAACATACAGCCAAATTAAAGCCATAAATAAACAAACAAATAGCATGGCCGTTGAAGAGATAGTGCGCCGATTTAACCAGAACCATCTGGAATGTTTCCGATCACCCTTAGAGCCTCAGAGCGGAGGTAGGTTCAATGCAGTGCCATCATTCGCAACGGGCAATCAGCTTGATAACTAATGCCTGCGCATCGACGTCTCTCTAGTATCCAGATTTGTGAGTGTCATGAATTCCGCCGCAGTTCTGTTGTGGATTCTTTCACTTTGCACCTGTTGCCAAGCTTTCATAGTGCTGGAAGCCTTCCACGCCATGCCGCCCTTAACAAGATTATAAGGTATGGCCTAGAGGCCGCAGGCTTCCCTTCTCAAATCGAGCCAGCTGGACTAAACTGAGGGGACAGTAGAAGACAGAACGGTATGACAGTATTCCCGTTCTGGGGCTGTAGGCCTTTCATCTGGGGTGTCACATGCTGTGACACCTCCTCCAGCGGCATCTTGGTATCAGCTACCAACCCACGTTGAGAAAATAATTGTGAAGTTATCGGTCGCTCTCTGACAGGTTTATGGTCGAGGCAGTGGCAGTTGAGACCTCCTGCGTTCTTGACTCCAGTCCATATTCCTACTCAGCCCCTCGGGGCAGAAAATTCTGTCTGCAAATGCGAGCCCCGTTAATCAGAGTGGGTGTTCCCAGCACATCTCCCTCGTTATCCTCCAAGCCAACGCCATTTTTTCATTTTGTCTGCTGGTGCCATGAGAGAAGTTTCCATATTGTGAGAAGCATTTTATTTCTCTTGCTACAATATATTGCCAAACAAACATAGTAAATCCTTAGCAATGAGATATAACTGGATAATGTTGAACTAGGAGCACAATCTAGCTAAATAGATGCGATGGACAAGGTTCGATTGTTTTTGTATAATAGCAACCTCATGCTCTGAGCTGCCTGTGGATTTTCGTCATCCATATCCGAAGTAGTTATAAAAAAAATTTACGCACTGGTAGTGAATATATCAGGGAAAAGGATTTAAATTTGGCGGTATCAATGGCAGGAGGTGTAGCGGGAATTATTGGGTAACATTAGCAACAGAAGTAGAGCCAGAATCAATGGCATATTAGCAATATTGCTGTAGATGTATTGATGTTGTTAGGAACAGAGATAATTCTAGAAGTATATGTTACATAAGTAATAGAGATAGTGGTCAAATAGTGGTGTCATTAGCAACTGTGATACAGTTAGTAATACAGGAGGTAGCGGTAGAAAAACTAAAATATCTGTAATAAATTGGGGAAAAACTGCGGTAACTTTAACCAACAAGCGTGGGAGAGGCAGAAGCTGCAGTATTCTAGTTACAGTAGTAAATTCACAATAGAGAATTTGATTCTCAACGTCTTAAATCATCTTCCTATCAATCTATCTACCTATCTATCTATCTATCTATATATCTATCTATCTATCTATCTATCTATCTATCTATCTATCTATATCTATCTATCTATCTATCTATCTATCTATCTATCTATCTATCAATTTATGAATCTATCTCTCTGTCTGTATGTCAGTCTCTCTAAAGACATATGCGTGAATGCTTGTGTGTGTGTGTGTGTGTGCGTGTGTGTTTGTGTGTGCATGTGTGTGTACATACACATATACATAGGCATCGCAAGTTAACTGTGAAAAGTAGATAGACAGACAGATAGCTGGATGGATAGGCAGATAGATAGATAAATGCATAGGGGTATATAGATATCTATACATATATACACACACATACACACACACACACACACATACACACACACACACACACACACACACACACACACACACACACACATATATATATATATATATATATATATACATATATTCATATTGTATATATCTATATATCGTGCACTCCATCGGTTACGACAACCAGGGTTCCAGTTGAGCCGATCAACTGAACAGCCTACTCGTGAAATTAAAGTGTAAGTGGCTGAGCACTCCACAGACAGGTGTACCCTTAACGTAGTTCTCGGGTAGATTCAGCGTGACGTAATGTGTGACAAGCCTGGTACTTTGAAATACAGGTATAACAGAAACAGGAAGAAAGAGAGAAATCTGGGGTGAAGGAATACAACAGGGTTTGCCACCACTCCTTGCCGGAGCCTATGACGTCGAATTTGCTGCCCTAACCACTGGGCCATTGCGCCTCCACATCTATCTATCTATCTATCTATCTATCTATCTATCTATCTATCTATCTATCTATCTATCTATCTATCTATATATATATATATATATATATATATATATATATAATATATATATATATATAGAGAGAGAGAGAGAGAGAGAGAGAGAGAGATTTATATATATAAGAGAGAGATATGAATATATTTATGTGACATGTATATGTGTGTGTTTGTGCGTGTATATATATATATGTGTGTATGAGTGTGTGTGTATGTGTGTGTGTGTGCGTGCGTGTGTAAGTGTGTGGTAACATAATATAACTTTATAGGCATTATAAAAGGCGGTGAACTGGCAGAAACGTTAGAGCGCCGGGCGAAATGCTTAGCAGTATATCGTCTGTCGTTACGTTCCGAGTTCAAATTCCGCCGAGGACTGCTTTGCCTTAATCCGTTTGTCTTAATCCGTTTGGCTGTCTTTGTTTGTCCCCTTTATGTAGCCCCTTGTGGGCAGTAAAGAAATAGGAAACATAATATAACTTTATGAAATATTTAGGGCTACACACAATCGACTTTATACTTATATTATATATAATTTCATTGGTATGATTTGTAGTAAGTTTTTTTCCTTTGGTTTTTTACATATCTGCCGCTGTACATAAATATTTCCCGAGTATAATCTCTATATTATAATCTTAGTAGTTAGTACATTTTATGTAGTTTAACTTTTGCCTCTTACTTCCTTATTAGGCTGCAACCATGCTGAAGACTGATACTTATTCTATCAGGCACTTTTCGCCTAAGAAAAAAAAATCACACACACACAAGGATATACACTAATCCCTCGAAAGGCGGTGAGCTGGCAGAAACGTTAGCGCCCGGGCGAAATGCTTAGCGGTATTTCTTCTGAGTTCTGAGTTCAAATTCCGCCGAGGTCGACTTTGCCTTTCATCCTTTCAGGGTCGATAAATTAAGTACCAGTTACGCACTGGGGTCCATGTAATCGACTTAATCCGTTTGTCTGTCCCTGTTTGTCCCCTCTATATTTAGCCCCTTGTGTGCAATAAAAAATGTATACACTAATACCTCGACTATCGCGGGTGTTACGTTCCAAAACATCCCGCGATAGGTGAAAATCCGCGAAGTATAAACAATACTCTGTACATTTTTTCTTTTCATAATTTGTATATATTTATTTTATCATAAAAGCAAAACAACACCACACACTCGCCTCCCGAGTTTCGTCTTCCA
>NC_043005.1:102050236-102072736 GCF_006345805.1 Octopus sinensis | reverse complement strand
ACAATATTAAAAAAACAAAAATATTTTTTAACCTAGCATCTTTTGAATGCCGAATATTACAATATGCAGATGACACTTGATGGTATCTAGTCCACCAAACCAATTAGTTTTTAATAGTCTTTACTAGAGTAGAGGACCCTCAAAACTGACATCGCCAGAACTCCCCTTTTTCTGACCAGGGAGTGTTGTTTTAATGGGGATGGTGGATATTAGGAATTTTAACTCCGGACTCATCCCGTTATTCCTCGTGTCATTTATTTTTATTACCCCTGCACTCAAAGTTTGTCTATATTGCGTTAAAATGTTGATATCAAGTTAGATGATGATGTCAATCATTAAGGTTCTGGTATTAGTTCTATTGCAGTGTAAGCATTTAGGGAACCAACTCGACTTATCAGTTACATTCCCTCCCCCTCGGTCTTATTTACAAGGCAAACATTTCTTTTGAAATCATGAAGAATCATCTACGAATAGATGTGTATTCACATGGAATAACTAAATCCAACTATGTGTTCCACTAAAGGAATTATGAACATCGAAAAAAACAATAGTCTACCTACCAGTTATATATTTATATCCTAATGGAAATAACTTTTGACCCTTTCATCACCATAAATTGCAGCTTTTACACTCATATCTTCTAAATGATTCATAATGAAATCGACGAGCTTTTGATTGGGAAGCAGAAGAATAGCCTCTCGGTCTTATTTACTCCCATCCATAACTCTGCCTGCCTCCCTAGCTACCAGGCCGAAGAAACAAGTTGTGATTACTTCCAGTATATATGGAATTGCCTTCCTCCTAATAAACTAAGATTGAAGAAAACAACTGAGGTATGTTCTAGAACAAATCCTGTTGCCATTTTGAAAACGCGATCTCAACAGATTATGTTCCAGTGATTTCATTTTTTTAACAAAATCTTAATGTAAGTTATAAATGGGAAAATTATTATTTCCAAACCTCCGAAAGAGGAACATCCATTTGACGACAGAATGTGGCAGTCCTAATGTAGATGAATGTTATTGTTATTTATCCCCAGGCAACATCGTCTCCAGCTGGCTATCGATGCAATATTTGCGTCCTTTATTTTAGAACAAGGGAACTAAGTACCCCTGCACAGATCAGAGCCATATCTGTGAACCAGTGATTTCTGGATTATTTCTCTTCATCAGCACAGAACAACCGCTTAGCTAGAGATGGCAACACTAGTTCTTGTTCGAAATATATACTTTTCAAAATGACACGCAGTCACTGATCTCATAAATAGAAAAATTATTATTTCTACGTTTCTGAACGAGAAACATTCAGTAACAGAACTCTAGAATAAAGATTATTTGCCAACATAATGCAGCAATGCTGATTAGGGCGAATATTACTGTTATTTATCCACAAGAAGCATCGTCTCCAGCTGGCTATCGACGCACTATTTGCGTCCTTATATTTTCGAAGGGGGGAGCTTCATGACTCCACTCAGTTCAGAGCAATATCTGTATACCAATAGTAACCACACTATCTCTCTTCAAATGGGAGTCAAGTGAAAAAAAGTTGCCTTTGTTTCCTCTATTTCCCCCAAACAGTTCAGGAAAAGTGACTGAACAACTGTTCCTCTGGTTGTGATCACTTAGAATACATCCTACTGTTATTTTCACTCACCAACATAAAGTTACTCAATAACCATGTCTCATTTAGTATCAGTAATGACAACCAACAATCAACCAGCAGTTTCTCTCCATGGTTATTCAACCAAGAACAAATAGTCACGTTTCCTTCAAGCAAAATACTGATTTAAATCAGGAAGGACAACTCGCATAATGTAATCTTCAATTCATTCGAAAATGAAATAAAATGTAATGTTCGGGGCTGGAACCCTATTCTTCCTAGTTTAGTTTAAGTATTTAGCATGCAACGAGAACTGATAGATAAGAATAATAGAAGCACAACAGTAACTGCAATCTCAAGCCATATCTTCATATGTTAGTGCGCGCGCCTTTGCACTATCAGTAGAATCTTCGTCTTTACCGCCAAAAGAATAGTCAAAGACAATTCTCGTGGCTAACACGTCAATTCACCCAACATTTTATGCAAAAGGAATCTGATCTTTCGTGACACTGGCTCTTCACGTCGAAGTGAAATTACGTTTTATAATTTTTTTCTGTCTCAGAGGAAAAGACTGTCATGAAATGTTAGATTTCTCTTCCCACCACGTCATAAAAGTTGTCTAAAGTCACAAACTTCACTGAATGATAATCATCATTGCTGATCACCTCTACTTTCCATAGATTCTCTTATTTTCCTGTAAACATACATTGATTATCGATACAAAATGAGTTCTTTCAAAGAGCTGAATTAGTCTTATCTTTCAATCTAGTCAGCATGCATATATATAACATTTGGTTAATAGTAAAATTTTATCACTTAATAGGCAAACTCGCTTTCCATCTCTCTCAATGAGGTGATTCTATAAGCACTATGATATGCAGCTTTTCACCGAATAAAGTGTAATGAGACATTATGGGTGTGTTTCAAGTGCTATAATGATTCAATTTTTTAAAAAATAATACTGCTTTTTCTGTTAAAATTATCATGTCAGTGAAGATTTTTTCTATTAGTGATTATGGAAGGACAATGGCTCTGGTCGTTTTCATAAGCTCTGCAATTCACCTCAATGATGGCAACTAGTCAGGCACCAATAAAAGCACTTGATGGCCAAGTGAGGGTGCTAAATCGGGAATTTATGTATATTCTAGGCACATCAACTAAATAAAATTTCTTAAATGCTTCCACAATTACCCAAATTACAGATGAGGTTTTTGTAGGAAAAACAGATTTTTATCGAGTATTTGAAGAATTAGAAGCTTGAAATGTTAGATGTAATTTATCTAAACTTATCACTAAATAATGGAATATTATAAAGACATTCCTTTACAACATGGCCACATTGAATACACTGAGAAAGACACAGAAAGCGATATAATATCAAGACCAATCGTTGATATATTTTTTTAACTTAAATGATTTGGTAAATGTCCAATCATAGTTCATGGCGCCTCCAACAAGATTCCCTCCAAAAATATAACGAATGCAATTCGGAAAGTTCAATATAATGTACTTGGAGGTGAATTGATTTATGTGAATGAACGGATTAAACCAAGAGTTTATTTTCTGAACTGAAAGGTAAATGAGAACGTAAAGGTTAAGGGTTAATAGCTACAAAATGTCGGACTCCCAATTCCTAATTGACAAATAGCGAAGTGATTATCTTTACATTATTTTACACATTTACGCTCATTTAATATTCAAAATATGTATATTACAAGTACATTATCTTCATTATTTGTAATTATTATTGAATCACATTAAATTTGAAACATTTTATGAACGGATTACTTTGAAGTGTCGGGTTATGTTAATATACTGTTCAATTATATTTTAAAATATAAATATAAGATTTATTTTTATTTTCACGTGTATATCTATATTTCATATTTGCATTTAACTAATTCATTGATATTCATTGATATTCATTGATATTCCCTTGTTTATAGGCATATGTAATATTGCTATGCTCCTCATTGCAGTTTTACCAACGCTGCAACCATCACTACCAACTCCATCACCACAACACTATTTCCAGAACAATCTTTGCCCGTCTTTTTTTTCTCTTTCTCTTCTCCCCTTTATTGTCATTTAATCACGAACGTTAACAATATCATCACCAATACAAACATAAATGAATACCACTGCTATCAGTATATCAATGAGAAAACCATCATTAATGCTTCCATCATATAACTATCGTCACCAACAAAGGCAACCCTAACACCAACACCAGAGAGCTAATTTGAGGAACTTCTTTGAAGGAGGAGCCAATTGCTTTAAAATCCTCCTGTTTTAAAAAAAACCAAACGCATTAAATACATTCTTAGATATTTTGCTGGAAATAAAGACAGAAGTGTTATGTCCCTGGCTAAGCATCTTTGATTTTTGCCGAGATATTCACATCATCTGGGCAGCTGATCTCTATGACGGTACGTATATGCTTTTTCTTTTGTCCCAAACAACAATATCCGGCCTGTTATATTTTCGCTTGATTGTAGTTTTAATGAAAAAATTTCACCAAGTCAATTTGATGTGTCAGTCTGGACTTTAATAATCATTTTGAATGTATATGTTAAAGGCTTTCTGTAAAATGTGAGCCACTTGTACAAATATGCAGCTATTACGTCTCTTCCAGCCACCTGTCCATTATGCAGTATAACTACAGCTTTAGTGAGCGTTTCGAACTCAACTCTACATGTTTTATTATTGATGTTGGTAGGATATACTTTTCTAATCTTCGATCTCATTCTTTATATACAGCTGACGTCTCGAATACGAAACGTCGTAACAGAAATCTGTGCTGGCTAAATTTCTATAGAATATTTTTGTGTTGTTGTTTATGTGTGTATTCAATAACAGTGAGGTGTTCTCTAATTATTTCCGGATAGTCGTTTTATTCGGATTCTATTGTATATTGTTTTAATGACAACGCCATATTGCATTAGATAGTAGTGCCATAATGACTTTTGAGCAGCTGCTAATCTTTTGTGTGATGTCTTCCACAGGAATATGACCTTATCTACATTTTTGGTGGCATCTTGAGGCCCTGAAGAGCTTTACTGTCCCTTTTTCTTTTTACTAGGTATTTTGTATAAATTTCTTATTTTGGGGTTGCAAATGCAAAGCCTTCGCAATGTGATGTGATGGTGCGGTATAGAGTTCGAGAGAGGATGAATTTCATGTCAACTCTTTGGAAAATATACTATGTATAGGTTTTACTTATCATGTTTTATTTTCTTTATTTATTTATTTATCTATCAATTTTAGCATGTTGAGTGTTCCACATCTTGGCCTTCTTTGGGGTATGTTAGTCCGGCAGTTTTGGAGTTGTATGGGAGGTCATCATTGACTGAGTGCTTCCGGGGGAGCTCATTGTCGATACGTACAATGTATTATTCTTCATTTTTCAGCACTAGACTTATGTATTGATATTTGCCTCTGTTGTTTAGAAGGTGTGTGAGAGACAATACGACATTCAAAAGCTCTCTGCACTGATCTTAAACCATTGCATCTTTCATCACTTGTTAGGTAAAGCATATCGACATCCCTGTTTCTGTGAAAGTTTCAGTTGGTATCAGAGCCTTGTGGTTATTAATTTGTATGGAGTGGATTCTTTCTGCAGACCAGTTATCTTTCCCAAGCGTTGATGTCCACACTGAAGAATAGTTTTCACTGCCATATTTTTAAGTCTGTTATAATATTCTCGGTCATTCTATCTTTCTTTACAACACCTTCATATATTTTCATCAATGCCAAAATTGCCGTAGCATTCTTTGTGTGGTAAAGGACATACAGAAAGAGCGTTGATGCACAGATATGTGTATAGGGGTGGGGGCTTGAATAATCAAACAGGAACATTTCTTTTGATCAAATCCATTTACAATGGGGGGAAATAAATATTCGTACATGTCAAAATTCTTTATTTAATTTCTAATGAACATAAATGGGATATACCAATACTATATTTGCATACACATGCTTAAACTAAGAATATGCAAAAGAAACTAATAAATTAGATTAACTAAGGAATTTATATTCAATTATAAATATTTAGTGGTGAAAAAAGTATTCGTAAGGAACATAAATAACTGATAATTCTGATCTAATACTTCGTAGCATAGCCATTATTCAGTTCCACTTCGACCAATCTCTTCTTGTAGTTCTTAAACAATGACTTGCATGTTTCTTTAGGAATTTTTTCCCATTCTTCTTGACAAATTTTCTTCAAATCTGCAATGCACGTTGGGGCTCTTGAATGAATTTTAATATTCAAATGATGCCACAAATTTTCAATGGGGTTCAAGTCAGGTGACTGGCTTGGCCATTCTAATAATTTCATATTGTGAATTACAATCCATTTGCATTTGTCAGCTAAGACGATCGTCTGCTCTCAGTTCTGTAGGAGGATTGTTGCACGGGTCTTGGTAAGCCTTTCAATAGCAGGTACTTTTGTCGAGTGTAGAGACTTCAGCAAGCATAAGTGGGGAATAGAGTTGAATGCTTTCCTATAATCAAGCTGTAATGTTACAAAATCTCTGTGGGGATTTATTACTACAGACAGTGCAGCTTTGTTTATCAAATTTTGTTTTGCTCATCCCCACAATCGCTCCTTTCCATCTGCCTGCTCATCAATCACTGCTGTTGAGAACACACTGATCCTGGAGGAATTGGTTAAAGCAGCCTGCGAACAATTTGTGCATAATGTTTAGGCAAGCAATGTGCCTATAATTTTCTCATGGTTTGGTGGTTTCATAATTGGCTACTGTAGCAAGTCAATTTGGTGTGTTAATCTGGACTTCAATAATCATTTTGAATATATATGTTAAAGGCTTTCTGTAAAATGTGAGCTTCTTGTACAAATATGCAACTATTATGTCTCTTCCAGCCACCTGTCCATTATGCAGTATAACTACAGCTTTAGTGAGCGTTTCGAACTCATTTCTACATGTTTTACTCTTGATGTTGTTAGGATATATTCTTCTAATCTTCGGTCTCATTGTTTGTATACAGCTGACGTCTCGAATACGAAACGTCGTAACAGAAATCAGTGCTGGCTAAAATTCCTATAGAATATCTGTAGAGATTATCTTAACAAGTTTCCTAACTCTATCCACAAGGCATAAAATTTGAAATCCCGTTTCTCATTCCAGATATCAGACCAGAATTATTCCATATCTTTTTGAGAAGGAGGCTTTTTCAACGGTAATGTTTTTCTTCCTCATTTCTCTGTTTAATGATAGTGAGTCAGAAACATCCTTGTGATTTATACTTGTTCGCCCAAAAAGTCTTCTACGGTAGTGATGTTTCTTTTCTCTTCACAGTCCTCAATTTCTGCCTCATAGTAATTAGTTTTCTGTCGCAAGATTTTTGTGAAGAGTCACCGTAGAGTTTTGTTAAATTTTGCATAAAGTGTAATTGGTTAACCACCCAATACAGCGGCGTAGATGGATAATATATTCTTCAAGCTTTGTTTTCCATCTAGGTTGCTTCCATATAGTAATTTGTTTACTTTGTATACTGCAGAATTTTCTTAGGTGTTTTCTAAAGAGCGACACCGGGTAGTAAATATCCAATAATTAATATCATATGATTTCACATATCATATGATTCCATATATTCTCCAGCAAAAACATCGATAACTTTCAACGTTACACCAAATGGGTTTTTCTTTAATCGTGTTGAGAAAAACCTGTAGCTCAACAGTATTTTGAAAAAACTAGAAAAAGTATTTTTACGAAGTTTGGTTTCAAAATGCTTCTTAGTTGAATATATTTCTCAAAGTTAAAATACATTCAACTATTAAATTTGAGTGGAGTATGGCAGTGGTACTTGTGCCTCGCGAAATCATGATCGAACGAGTGAAAAAAACTGTGAATTACAGATATGTTTTACTAAAGAGCATGTGTATTGAACCGACCACAATTAGTCAAGTGGAGAAGCTCTGAAAGATATGGAAAACGAGAAAGGCAGTTTGTCAGTATATATTATTTTAGAAGACACGGAGACACTCATGGAAATCAAAAGGAGTAACAGAAGAAACCGGACCGGATAAACATGGAGATTCTGCTTCATGTCAAACCCGAACATAGAAAAAGTCCCGGTATAGTTAACGACTTCTTGTAGTTAATAGAAATACCATCACGGGCTTTTTCATTATGGATCTTGGTTTACATATAAAATCCTAGCAAAATAAGAGGAGTACTTATGACTTCTTAAATTACTTACCTGGTGTGGGAGTACGGCTGGTATCGCTGTTATTGTTATCAGACTCATCCAAGATCGTACTAGAGGAATTCCAAGTTCTGCAAGTTAAGATTTTCTTTCAAATCTGTCTGAATAATGCTACGTTGTAATACAGAAGGTGTTTCTTATTTAGAGCCGAAGAAATAAACCAGTTATTGATTTAGGCTGGCGAAGTCGGCATATTTGCTAAGGAAACGTTCAAGAAAGCATCTGAAATGGCATCTGTGCCTCTATGTCTTATGTTGACGCCGGCATTTTGTACTTGTATTAATGTATTTGTATGTATGTATGTATGTATGTATGTATGTATGTATGTATGTATGTATGTATGCATGCATGTATGTATGCATGTATGTGTTTATGGATGTACGTATGTATGTATATATGTATGTATGTTTGTGTGACACTCACCCCGCAAACGAGTATCTCCACGCACTACATTGTCCCCACCAAATGATTGGCACCGTTTTGGGGATGGACACTTTTAGTTTGTCCGCGAAGGGGCCAATACTAGCAACAGCCAATATCGGCTCGCACCCCCACGCGGACGTGGCAGAAACGTTAGCACGCCGGGCGAAATGCTTAGCGGTATTTCGTCTGCGTTACGTTGTGAGTTCGAATTCCGCCGAGGTCGACTTTGCCTTTCATCCTTTCGGGGTCGATAAATTAAGTACCAGTCACGCACTGGGGTCGATGTAATCGACTTAATACCTATGTCTGTCCTTGTTTGTCCCCTCTATGTTTAGCCCCTTGTGGGTAATAAAGAAATAGGTATTATGTATGTATGAATATATGTATGTTTGTGTTTATGCAGGTACGTACATGTGTGCGTATGTATGTATGTATGTATGTATGTATGTATGTATGTATGTGTGTATATGTATGTATGTATGTATGTGTGTATATGTATGTATGTATGTATGTATGTATGTATGAACGAGATGTTTAACCTCAAGTCATGTCCAATTAATCAAATTTAGAATCAAAATGATTTCAGACAGGAAACATCCCGTCTGTGATTTCATAAGTACAATTTGTTTCGGTCTTAGATTATCTAACGTTACGTTTAAATTTATAAACTACCTGATC
Organism: Octopus sinensis; assembly: GCF_006345805.1. Taxonomy (NCBI): domain Eukaryota; kingdom Metazoa; phylum Mollusca; class Cephalopoda; order Octopoda; family Octopodidae; genus Octopus; species Octopus sinensis. The sequence continues at coordinate 102,063,805 of NC_043005.1, read as the reverse complement.
ATATGGGCTTTATTCCCCGCCTAGGAATTGCGGCTGGTTCTTGATGCAGACATTATTAATTTTCGTATTCTTGAAATATAATATCAATGAAAATATTTGGTTCCCTGTGTGTTGTGTTCTGTTTAATAAATCTTTTGATAACGTATTCGAGTATTGTATAGTCTGGTTGCATTTGTTTATATAATATAATTTAGCATTTTATTTCCCCCCGCTTTTTAGTGAGTGCTTTGTCTGCAATATTTATTGTGTTAACTTAGATTCTTTATTGTGTAATTTTGCTTTCTAATTTACTTAAGTTACTTTTATTTTCTACAGTTTGTTTTATTCTATTAATTTCTTTATGCGCTGCTGCTTTGCTGGCAGACAATCTAAAGACTCTTCTTTAGAAGGATTTTGTTATTGCTGCTTTATGTCTCTGCGAATATTCTCTGTGTCCATGGCTATAAAAGTAGTTATTACTATTTCTGTATACACAGAAATAATATATTAATTGTTTCGTATTTGTACTTTTCTATATAAAAATGGGCTTGTTGAATTGCTTACAAGTTTTATGTAGTTAAGGTAGAGCGTGGAATTATTTTTTCAATCTATCATTAATTTCATCCCTTCCATCTGGTATGCCACACAAGTACCTGGTGTAAACTGGAGGTTTCAATAGCAGCATATAGCTTTCCCGTAACTAATATCAAATGAAATCAGTAACGCAATCAACGTTACTCATATAGAACATTGAAATATTGTCTCAGAGTGGAGAACCCATTGCTTGTTCGTCTCACTATGAATATATTTCTTAGTTAAGGTTATTGAAATTATCTTTGCCGAAATCATTTGAGCGAAATACCTTTCAATATATTGTTTTCGCTTAAATTCCTTCACAGACTCCGTCTATTTTATTAGTTTATGTTTTAGAAATATTTATCTAAAGTTCTTTTGTGTCTCTTTTAGTTATGTATTTCATTAGAATTTTTCGTCCTTTTGATTCCTTTCATATTTAGATTTACATTCTTTCCATGACATTTCGACTTTATTTCGAATTCTTTGCTTATTTAATACGACTCCTTTTACGGGGTTGAAGATGTACATAAATAGACAGACGCATATATGTGTGGGTGTCAGTGTATATATATGTATATATATATATATATATATATATATATATAATATATATATATATATATATATATATGTGTGTGTGTGTACGTGTGTGTGTGTGTATGTAAAAGAAAAGAGATGATAAAGGAATGAAAGATGTCTAAGACACACACATACTGTATGTGTGCGCAGATGCGTGAGTGCCTCTGTGTGTGTGTGTGTGTGCGTATGTGTGTGTGTGTGTGTGTATGTGTGTTTCCTTTTCTTTTTTATTATTTCAATTATTCATAATTCTAATATATATTTCTGCTTTGATTTTACCTACTTTTGCTTCATTCAAAGTTCAGTTCAATATTTCCGAATTCAATAACTACCGTATTTCATATTTAAAATGTTGGTTTTTATATTTTCTATTATATAAGAGTAAGATATGGTATCATATTTAAAACGGGAATCTTTTTCTATCATCTCCCCTTGTTCAGACCGGTCGACATAACGGAGCATCTTTTGGTAGAAGCTATCGCAATGTTCATGAGTTATTTCATCCAACTTTTCAGATATCAATTGGTGGGCTCTATTGGACGAGTTAGATAAGATAGACATGTATTCCCTTACGGCTGATGTAGTTTAACTCTCTTTATTTTCGAGGCTTGAGCACCAATTGAAAATTTCAAATTTGATTGCAAAGAATTCAAGTTTGATTGCAAAGAATTCAAATTTGATGACAAAGAATCAAAATTAGATCGAAAATATCAATATAAGGATTTGGACCCAGTAATTTTATGAACGAAATATAAGTTTGCTCTTAATTATACAATTACATTTGCATGCCGTAGAACTATCACACTGTGCTTAATTTGTGAAAAGTGGTGTCGATAAGTTCATATTGATAGACGCCCCGGCCCCAAGAGATACTCATGTTCTACAAAACATGTATTATCCGAGGTAGATCTAACCAACAAGAACCGATACAGCCCACATAAGTCGATAACAGCGAACCCAGTTCTTAACTGCTACTTATTTTATCTATCCATAAAAGAATGGATAAACAAAATGCACCTCGGCGGGATTTGAACTCGTAACATAAAGACGAACGAAATGCCGCTAAGCATTTTACCGGATATGCTAACCGTTCTACTAGCTCACCGCGTTAAGTATGAAAAATTATATTAAAAAGTTTATATATTAAATCACCAGTGTTCCGTAACTATTTATTTATTTTTTTTTTTGTACTTGTTTCAGTCATTTGACTGCGGCCATGCTGGAGCACCGCCTTTTAGAGTGGTGAAAGAGTACAGCAGGGATCACGACCATCCCCTGCCGGAGCCTCGTGGAGCTTTTTAGGTGTTTTCGCTCAATAAACACACACAACGCCCGGTCTGGGAATCGAAACCGCGATCCTCCGACCGCAAGTCCGCTGCCCTAACCACTGGGCCATTGCGCCTCCACTATAGTGACTTATTCTGAACTTCTTATTTTTTTATTGACCACAAAGGGCTAAACACAGAGGAGACAAACAGGGACAAACAAAGGGATTAAGTCGATTATATGGAGCCCATTGCGTAACTGGTACTTAATTTATCGACCCCGAAATGATAAAAGGCAAAGTCGACCTCGGCGGGATTTGAACTCAGAACATAAAGACAGACGAAATACTGCTAAGCATTTCGCCCGGCGTGCTAACGTTTCTGCCAGCTCGTCGCTTTATTCTGAACTTTTGACTGGATTTTGCACATTAGCCCGATGACAAACAAGGACGAACAAAGGGATTCAGTCGATTACATCGACCCCAGTGCATAACTGGTACTTAATTTATCGACCCCGAAAGGATGAAAGGCAAAGTCTTTGGTGAAATATATGGTGAAATATGGTATATAAAGAATGGTTTTCGATTTTACTGTATGAAATATACTAATAGATAATCGAGAACATCACGCTTTGCAGATTCTCTTGCTTTTAGTGTCTATTTTGATTTGGTGAGAGACAAATCGTTATAGTACGAACAGCTGTTACCGTTTACTTGTCTTTATATTTTGTCATTTTCTGAATATTTTGGTCAGAATATGTGTACTCTTTTTACTCTTTCACTTGTTTCAGTCATTTGACTGTGGCCATGCTGGAGCACCGCCTTTAGTCGAGCAAATTGACCCCCAGGACTTAATCTTTGTAAGCCTAGTACTTATTCTATCGGTCTCTTTTGCCGAACTGCTAAGTTACGGGGACATAATCACACCAGCATTGGTTGTCAAGAGATGTTTTTTTTTGGGGGGGGGGACAAACACAGACACACAAATATATACACACACATACACATACATATACATATATACGACAAGCTTCTTTCAGTTTCCGTCTACCAAATCCACTCACAAGGCTTTGGTCGGCCCTAGGCTATAGTAGAAGACATTTGCCCAGGGTGCCACTGCCCCCTGAACCCGGAACCATGTGATTCGTAAGGAAGCTAGTTACCACACAGCCACTCCTGCGCTTAATTATTTTGGAACTTATTAATTGTATGCCTGCCTGAAATACCTGTTTCTTGCAATTTTTAGTTGAAGGAAAATTCAAAGTGAAAATATTTAATCTTTTGGCTTACATCGGTATGGCTCCTGTCTTTCAGAAATACTTAACCACGTAACTTCCAATACATTTTTTTCTTGCAAAATGTAACTACAACATGTGCATGTATGTGCATATGTGTGTAGCTAGCTGTGAGTGTATATATCAGTGTGTATATATTGTTCTCGGTTATTCTCAATATTTTATAATCACGGCTATCACCGTGATGACGGAGTTTGATCTCGTTTCATTCTTCCATTTCTATTATTCCTCTATCTTCAGCGATAGTGGAAACTAGAAATGTTATATATGAGATATGAAAGATGTTAGTTAGAGCCATCCTATCAAAAAATTACAGTTTCCATGAAATATCATTGCATCTTTCTTCAATTTTCGACTTAGCATATTACGAATGTATTGTTGTTGTGGTTGTTGTCCTTCTTATCCTCTGCGTGTATATATTTCCTTCTATTTTGATCATGTTTTATTAAGAATGATCTGGTTTTCTTTTGTTTTGCTTTTCTATCTTTCTTCGGTCCTTTCTTTGTTTCTTTGCTTGTTCTTTTTCTCTTCAATTTTCTTTCGTGTTTGGGAAATAATGGCATTTGCTTTTGATTCCAGGAATATTATGTGTTATCTTTAATTTCGGAGTTGCATTATTTATTTTTTTATTTCATTCGTCTTTTATACTTGTTTGCCTTTTTTTTTAATCATGGAACTGTAAAGTTCTAGAGAGGTCTGGTATTGACTAGTTAATTATATATTTATATATTTATAGATATATCAAAGCAAAAGGTAGTGTTGTCCGAATTCTCATCTTCAATGATATGTATAAAATAATAGAATGGTGAATTGTATTTTGTGTTTTTCTGTTCCGTTGCTCTTTTGTATTTGTTATTATCTTTTCACCATTGTCTCCATTTTCTTGGGTTTACATGACAGAAATATCAATCTAGTTCTTCATTTTTTTTATAAATATATAATGTATCTGATAAAAGAAATGATATAATGCCATAAAAAAATCGAATATATCATTCACATTATATGATATGCTAATAAGAAAAAGTTAATGAGAAATAAATGCCATTTATAATATGAAGACGGTGAAATGAATATCTTACGGTACATTAAGTTCATTTAAGAATCAAGTAATGTCAGCTGAAGTCGAAACCGGATCGTGAACTCCATTTGTAAAACACTTCTATTGCATCACGATGCGATTTTGGGGATTCAATGGAGCGGAGAACAAAATAATCTTGATAATTATGTGCAGTTCATTATGATGTGAGTTCAAATTTCAGTGAAGCTCATTATTCGTTTTATTCTTCCTAAGTCGATAAAATACTTATAAGTAAAATCTTTGTTAACGTTAATAGAGTAGGAATCAAAGAGTTTTTGATTCATTATAGTCCTACCTCTAAGCTAGCAAACGCTTTTCTACTTGTTTCGTGCACATCAGATGTACCCAAACCTATGTATGTATATATATATATATATGTATGTATGTATGTATGTATGTTTTTGTGTCTGTGTTTGTCCCCACACCATCGCTTAACAACCGATGCTGGTGTGTTTACGTCCACTTAAGTTAGCGGTTCCGCAAAAGAGATCGAGAGAATATGTACAAGGCTTACAAAGAATAGGTTCTGGAGTTGATTTTTTCGATTAAAGGCGCTGTTCCAGCATGGCCGCAGTCAAATGACTGAAACAAATAAAAGAGTAAAAGGGTAAATGAATACGTAACTATTCTTGCTTCTCAGCCGCATGGTTCCTAATTCAGTGCTTGGCATCCTGAGTCAGTATCTTCTACTATACCCTCGGGCCGATCACATCCTTGTGAGTGGATTTGATAGACGGAAACTGAAAGAAGCCCGATGTATATGTGCGTGCGTATGTGTATGTACCTATGTATGTATGTATTTCTGAATCTGTGTTTATGTCCCCGTAACTTAACAGTTCGTCTTAAGAGACCGATAGAATAAGTACTAAGCTAACAAAGAATAAGTCCTGGGGTCGATTTGTTCAACTAAAGGCGGTGCTCCAGCATGGCCACAGTCAAATGCCTGAAACAAGTAAGAGAATGAAATAATAAAGGAATACTGTCCGTTTAATTTACGTAGAAAGAAAGACCACCAAATATTTGTTCATTTTCTGAGCTTAAATATATCGATCAGTTGAACTTTAAAAAAAGATTTACATCAGAGGTATAATTGGTTGCTACTTCTAGCTAATCAAAGGGTTCTTGTTTAGCTGTAGTGAATTCCGGACATGACTTTCCACCTTTCGTTTTCCAGAAGAGTTTATCCTGGACCATTATCTTTATGCAATGTTTCGTGTTAAAATACAGCAGAGTGTGACATAAGACTGATTTAGCTACCATATCTAGCATATTGAGAGACAGAACATAGGCGCCATTCAATACCTTGTCGATAATTATATTAATCTCTATGGTTGTAGGTGGCAAAATCAGTGCGTGCTGAGAAATATATCTTGCGATGCTAAATGTTCAGTTTAAATTATCCCGGAATCAATTTTAACTTTCCATGTAACTATTCTGCATTTTAATAGACAACACGTGATGCATATATTTCATTGTCTGTGTATGTGTGTATGTCAGTCTGTGTGTGTGTACATGTATGTATGCAAGGGTGATGGTGAGAGAAGGAAGGGTTTCAGCAAGTACCACAAAACAAATGTAGATATAAACCTTTGAAAATGTTCTTAATTTTTTTTTTTTATTTTGTAATGTTACAGTATGTTAATCTTCATGGATTTCCTCAAGCTGCTTCGAGGTTCTCTTTTTGATAACACCCTGCTATTTCACCACATCGAAGATCGTAACAGGCTGGCTATTCGTCGACGTGTGTGGTCTTTCTCTTTTTAATAATGCGTATGACGATAGGCGGCGAGCTGGCAGAATCGTTAGCACGCCGGGCAAAATGCTTAGCGGTATTTCATCTGCCGTTACTTTGTGAGTTCAAATTCCGCCGAGGTCGACTTTGCCTTTCATCCTTTCGGGGTCGATAAATTAAGTACCAGTTGCGCACTGGGTCGATGTAATCGACTTAATCCGTTTGTCTGTCCTTGTTTGTCCCCTCTACGTTTAGCCTCTTGTGGGTAATAAAGAAATAGGTAAATCGTCTTTCGCTACGTTCTGAGTTCAAATTCCGCCGAGGTCGACTTTGCCTTTCATCATTTCGGGGTCGATGGTGTCGATCTAATCGACTTAATCCGTTTGTCTGTCCTTGTTTGTCTCCTCTGAGTTTAACCCTTTGTGGCCAATAAGGAAATGAATATTGAGAATGACGAGCCTTGCTTATTAGCAAGTAATGATTGCTGTCGGCTGTGGTTGGCGCTTTTATCTAGACGTCCTTAGTGTACGTCATTTATCGACCGAGCACCTGTAGATTTTATTGCATCGCTCAGTGTTGGAATATTCGATATCTATCTCCTTCCATCTCTTTTTCTAATTTGGCTGCTACCTAGAGATAAACTTTTGGCGCCCGTTGTATGATGAGAACATATTGTAGGATATCATATTCAACGCCAATTCCTTACTTACTATGAAAACTGTGCCAGAACATTCTTTCGCACCCTCTGCCTTTCTCAGTCACTTGAGACCCCCGCCCGTACATTTCACATGTAGTTCTTTCTTTCGACATGTTTCCCCAGTTTCCATCACTTCATATTAGAATTTCATTCCGTCTTCCATTTGATGGGCCACACCGGTTTTCCTTGCCAATGACTCAGGGATATACGACAAGTCATCTTTCGTCATATTGCTCCAGTATACAATGCCTGCTGTGAGACTGTTATTGGCTTTAATGACTGCTGTGAGACCGTTATTTTGAACTCGTTCATCACTCTCACAATTCTTCTGATTTGGCCTCATCTAACAATCGTCTGTTCCCCTAACATGAAAAAAACACTTGGCTGGGAAATCAGTGTGGCAGTGGTGACGACGTCGTACCTGCTGTTAATTTTTTTGTGTAACAGAATGAAAGCCTCTTCGCCAATGTGATCCAAGCACTACAACATCGATAGGAGAAGTGAGTGGACCGCTAGTGAGACTATGAGGAAAAGTAAAATTCATTTGTTTACACTGCATGGTCAGCTTAACCAACTTTTCAGTCATGTCTCGTACATATATATCAGGTTGTTCTGAACGTTTTAATGCTAAATCTTTTAACGCTTCATTGAGCACACCTGAAACGTAGCACAGTTCAAAGTATAGCGTTGCTTGACGTGGTAGTGTATCTCTTCTTTGTTCCTGACTAAAAATAGATTCGTCTTTCATTCCAGTTACCCTTTGTTGACATTTGAAACGGAGCCAAAAATGTTATATTCGCGTTGTGATGCTTCGCTTTTTTTAAAAAGGGAGAAAATACTGCAAAGACTTGCAGAAACATTTGCAAAGTTTATGGTGATGGTGCTGTAGGTGATTTGACTTTTCGAAGGTGGTTTGCAAAATTTGAAGCTGCAGAGTTTAGCTTGGAAGATGATAGTCGCAGTGGAAGACGTTCAAAATTGGATGAAGATGTTTTGAAAGCAAAAATCGAAGAAAACTCAGCTATCACAATTTGCAGAGGAGCTGGAAGATTATAAAAGTACGGCTCATGAACACTAGTGTAGCTAGGATACATTTCTCGCTATAATATATGGGTCCCTCACAAACTCTCAGAAAAGAATTGCTTGGACCGTTATTCCGTTCGTGTTATGCTTTTGAAACGGAATGAAAGACTATGAATTCTGATGTGTTCTGCCGTCAGTTGGAGAATTTGAGCAAAAAAAAAACAAAAAAAAAACAGAGAATTGAGGCCGGAGATTGCCATAAGGAAAAGGGTAGTGTTCCAACAAGACAATGCCCGACCGCATGTGTTTTTTAGCTTCCCGAACAAAGTTACATGAACTTGGTTGGAATCTCTTACCCCATCCACTATATTCTCCTGACATTGTACCATTCGACTACCATTTGGTTTTGTCTCTACAGAACTCATTGCAAGGAAAAACGTTTGATGATTTAGATGGAGTCAAAATGCATCTAGATAACTCTTTTTCTTCAAAACCAGTCCAAGTTTATGCTGATGGAATGTTTAAATTGCCCGATAGATATGCAAAGCTTATAAATAATAATGGAAATTATTTCATTGAATAAAACTTATTGAATGGTCAATTACATATATCTTTATTTTATATTGAAATACGACCAGGACTATGATATATGTATATAGGGGGTCAGCCAAGTCTTTTAAATATGTATATATATATATATATATGGGGGCACTCAGGTCTTTTAAGTGTTTGTTGTTCTATGGGATTTAATCCGACCAGATGTGTGTATGTGTGTGTGTGTGTCTGTGTGTCTCTGCGTTTGTGTCTGTGTGTGTCTGCGCGCCACGTGTGTGTGTAAGGTTTTATACACAGTGCAGTGAAAAAAAGGAAAGCTATATTTCACTGGCTCTAAGAGAAGTTAAACTAGAAATTTTAAAACTTGCAATATGGAATTCTAAATTAAGTTTTATGCACATTCTTATTTTTTTATAGCTAGAATTGCGACACGATTCGAGTTTCACTGCAAAATCATTGAAAGCTTTTGATAGTATTAAAGCTAAATATAACTTATACGTTTATATATCGAACAAAACACAATTCCATTATATATTACACTAATACCATGTACAAAAGGATCACTTTGCGAACTTAAAACTCCAATTCATTACATCATTTCTCTACAGTAGTTCTGTCTTTTCGCTGGCCCAAAAGCGTTCGTTTGGCAAGATCATTTGAACTCCAGACAAATATACTATTGTGCTATTTCTTTGGGTAGTGAGAACTGAGATTTGGTTTTATTCTCCGTTCTTCTCTTTCTCTTTCTCTTTCTCTCGTAAACAACGAGTCTTTTGTTCACCACTCCTGATACAAAATCAAATAAAATATAAATAACTAAAACTACAACAGAATGGCAACCTAGTACAATTGTAGTAAAGTAAACCCAAAAAGAATATCTGCTGCCAGTTGCAATATATTTCTTTATCAATTATGAATTAAAGCTTTTTTTTTTGTATTTTATATTTTTCAATAAATTGTTATTAATTTACAAAAATGCAGCAGTAAATATCAATATGTTAGAATTAATTTCTTTTTATGTAGATATACTAGGAGATTAGTGATTGTATATGTTTGTGCATTTGTAAGAGCTTATGCACACGTAGGTTATCTATAGATATATGTAACGCTTGCGTGTGTAAATGCAACTGCAAGGCTTGCAAGAAGCAGAAACCAGAGTACATGTGACCTGGTGAATCATTCAAATTGAAATAAGGAGAGAAAGATGGAGAAATTCAAGAGCTCCATTCAATGTAAATGTGTAACAGTTTTGGGAATGGTAAGATTGAATTGCAGAGGAGTGGATAAAGCGGAGCGAAAATTGTATACATAATAATGTGTGTGTGGTGATGTTGGTGTTAGAGTTGGGGAATCATATTTATGTTGTGAATGTGAGTGATGGGAGTGCCTGATTCTATGAACGATATAAGACATTAGATGCATCATAAATAGGCGAATGAATTTGGTTTCGTTAAAGTGCAAAGGAAAATAGTTGCACAACTAACCATTTTGTTGTCAATATATCTGTTTCCTTATATATGTGTGTATGTATGAGTATGAGTGTGTGTAGATAAATATATGCATATATATATATATATATATATATATACCTCGTTCAGAGATTTATTTTTGCATATATATATATATGTATATATATGCATGTATATATACATATATATATATATATAATATATATTTACATATATAAATAGGTGTATAAAAATGTGTGTTTATATATATATATATTATATATATATATATATATATACATACACACATATATGAATATATATGCATACATGTATATATAATGTATATATATATATATATATATATATATATATATATATAATATAGAGAGATACATGCGTATACATGTATATGTGCATAAAATTTTGTATGCGTGTATTTATAATCATATATTATTAGTGTAGGAATGCGTCTGGGTACGGATACATGTATATGCTTGTATATATACGTGTGTGTGTGTGTGTCTATTTATATGGATGAATGCATGTATGTGTTCGGACATATGTCAGTATGTATGTATCTATGCATCTATATATGTACCTGTGTAAGCTTGTATGCAGGTACGTATGGACGTACGATTCAGGGGTTATATAATCACAAGTTAGCACCTATTATTAAAAGGGCTCAAGACGTTTATATGCACGGAATTAATATTTATAGCTTAAATAATATTACACCGTTCCGGGGATATATTACAAACGAAACAATTGTGTGCCTGTATATGTGTGTAGTGTGTGTGTGTGCGTGCGTATGCAGCTCTGTGTGCGCTCGTGTGGTGGAAATAGAGAATACAGGAACAAACGAGGTATTAATATGTTATCAAGAATCTTTTGCCTAACTCGTGTCTCTTTGTGGTATGTTGTGAATCACGTGTCTCAGAAATTCAGGATATTATCAAACACTCCATAGTCAATGTCTTCTATGTTGATGAGTGAGCAGAACATTTCGTTTTATAACCGAATATAAGCATTAGTGCCTCTCTGTGTGTGTGTATGCGTGTGTGTGTGTGTGTGTTATGAGTGTAGGAATGCGTCTGGGTACGGATACATGTATGTGTCTCGGCAGAGACGTTAGCACGCCGGGCGAAATGTGTAGCCGTATTTCGTCTGCCGTTACGTTCTGAGTTCAAATTCCGCCGAGGTCGACTTTGCCTTTCATCCTTTCGGGGTCGATAAATTAGGTACCAGTTACGCACTGGGGTCGATGTAATCGACTTATTCCCTTTGTCTGTCCTTGTTTGTCCCCTCTGTGTCTAGCCCCTTGTGGTTAATAAAGAAATACATATATATAAGCATTAGGGCCTATATAAGCATTAATGCATGAGGAGTATGCAGGTTACGTGTGCGCTTTTATTAACTCCGCCTTAGCGGAGGCAGAGGCATTGTTTCCAGTGGTGTTTGTTTGTTTGCTTGTCCGTGGACATGATATCTCAAGAACCACTGGATGGATTCGGATGAAACTTTCAAGGATCTTTGACCTTGTGACTGGCACGAACTGATTAAAGTTTGGAATCGATTCGGTACCGGACAAGGATTCTTGAGAGCGGATGGGTTTAATTTGAGTATTCCCGTTTCTAATAGCAATCAAGTTTATTTCATGTATTCTCGTTTTGAATATCATCTCCAGCTAATCGTTGAGAGGACGTTGGTGTTGCCTTGGCGGCTGTTTGCGCTCTTGGAGTGCTCTTCTTGTAGATGTTTCGCCTTTGTATAAATTTTAAAGCGTGTGTTTACGTATGTATATGTATTTATCGGAGGATGTATATGTAAATTAAACAGTTTCTTTTTATATATAACACAGTGTATATCGATTCATGAAATATTCATAATGCTAACAAATCTTCACTTATACACTTGAAATTCTTAGGTATGCCAACTGAAAACGATATGAAACGCTGTTAAGTCAACAAGAACGGCACTGGTTCTATGCTTCATGGGTTATTTCCCTTCTCTAGCGAAAATGTGATTTTGGTTTTGTTACTCTTAATATAAACTCCTATATAATGCTGTAACGTATCAGAGCATCGTTGTTGTTTGTTTGTTCCTTCTCGAACCATGCTTGGCTCATAAAAGCCGGTTTCCCGGTTTCCTTGGCATATAGGTTCCCCACCTAGACGGGATGCCGGTCCGTCGCAGGTGAGCTGCTATATGCAGGAGGAAAGAGTGAGAGAACGTTGTGGCGAAAGAATCAGCAGAAGTTTCGACATTACCTTCTGCCGGAGCTACGTGGAACTTAGGTGCTTCGCTAATAAACACACACATCACCCGGTCTGAGATTCGAACCCGCGATCCCTCGACCGCGAGTCCGCTGCTCTAACCACTAGGCCATGTGCCTCCACAGAGCATCGTGTATCGGGCCAATTGCATGTAAGAATTTAGTGAGTTGTGTATCTATTTAAATTCTTTATGTTTATGTTAAGCACAGCATAAGTCATAATTTTGTTGAGAGGCTTGGATGATACCGTGGGCTTCAGTATTTCACAGCCCATTGTCGAGGCTCTGTAATGAAAGGCAGGGCTGATCTCAACAGAAACTAAATTCAGAACGTAAATTACACGAAACAATACCGCTATTTCCGATATGTGTGTGTGTCTGTGTGTGTGCGCGCGCGCGTGCACTGAGCGTCTCTGTTGAAGCGCATGTGTACATGGCTATTATTATTTTATTATTGTTCGACCGAAGTCGAGACAATGGAATTTACTATGTTACGCCCGACTTCACGGTCCATCATAGCATTACAGAGGTCCCGTTGCTGGATGCCTGTATCCCTGGAGATTACATCAGGGTAGGAGAGTGTGCGCCCTCTGGTATCGCGAGCGGATAGCTTCCAGAGAAGAGTAGAAATTACCTCGTTTTCAGCTTTACAACAATGTCCAGCAAACTGGACTCTTCTACCTTTCACAAAAGGTGATGCAGGTTGTAATTTCCCATATATTTGTGTTTTGGTTGGATGACGCTTCCACGAGAGATTTTGAGCTCTCATATGGAGGCGAGTGTAAGTTCCATCCAACCGCCTCTCAAGCTTCTTTGATAACGTCCAGGTTTCTGAGCCATGTTGTAGAATTGGTTCGACTGTGGCTTTGAAGATTTTAAGTTTGAAATTTCTTCTTAGATTTGATGACCAGATCTTATGCATATCATTACAGGCTGACCACGGCTAGATGTACAATAGAGAATGTGATGCGAAAAATAGCAAGATGAAAAGCAAAAGGAAAAAATTCAATCAGCTGATCTCCTCGATTTGAAGATAAACGTTTCTTTTACCAGTGCCATAAATATTATT
>NC_043005.1:102037736-102045236 GCF_006345805.1 Octopus sinensis | reverse complement strand
GAGCTATCTTAATGTGAGCATGTGTATGGGTATGCAAATATTTATTTATGTCTATATGCGCATATAAATCCATACCTATACCTACACACATACACATACACACACATACGCATATACGCACCGATATACTCACTAAAACACACACACACATATATATATACATATATATATATAATATGCATGCATACACACATACATTATTATGTACACGCAGACTTATATATATATGTGTGTATGTTCGTGTGTGTATATGTATGAGTGCGTGTGCGCGCGAGTGTGTGTGATAGAGTCTACAATGGAGTACTTGTTTTGTCGATCTAAGCGGAACAGTAAATTATGTATATGTGTGTGCGTATGCGGCCTTTGTCAGTGCAACATCGATATTCCTCCCTGCGCCTGTTTAATCTAGTTTCCCTGCCGTAAGGCTTCATTTCCACACACACCAGCTGAATTCAATTCGTCCTCACTCGAAAGACACCTGTTGTTATATCATGTTATTATTTTTATTGTATTTGTGTAACATGGTCCCCTTTTTTTCATTCGCTGCTTTCTTCCAAGGAATCTAATGCTCTTAGCTTAGTTTTTCCTTGGGGCTGGGAAGATTGGAGCAATCTCCAGTATAATCAGCAGAAATTCCGACGATAATCTGGTACTCGACTGAGGAAAGAAAACTTCGAATGACCCGTCCTTCTTTTCTTTGTATCGTCTATCTGGATGTTTTGTTTCCCTGTCCCATTTCTGTATCACCTAGCTGTCCGGATGTTTTGGGATCTTGTCCCATTTTGTGTATATATATATATATATATATAAGCGAATGTGGGGATAAGCAAATTAGACACATCAATATATAAAGTATGTTAAATACATGAAGTGCAAAATATGTAGATATGTATACATATAAAATGGTACGCAGAATACAAATGATACAGAAAATTAAAAGGATGGAAGAAAATTATTACTAACCCAACAGCTCTTTCTGGGTGCTCGGCGATCCATAATAATGTTTGTAGATTAACTCCATCAGAGAATGCGGCCGTATGGATGCAGTTAACATAGGATGAGACGACCGTCTGTCTTCAGGGAAGAAATCTTACATTTGAGATCTTAAAGCAGAGAAGTTCAACGATACTCTATACGGAGAACACCTAGATCTCATCGACGAAAACGATATTCTTAAATAACAATCACATCGCTAATATGATACATATTTAAAATTCACCAATTCACTTGTGTACTGTACTATTTCATAAGTCATTCCCTTGACTGTGAACCATTTTAATGCACTTTTAAGATAAGACAACGTATCCCGTGAGAGCTAATTTAGAAAAGAGAATAAGTTACCTCAAATTTCCGGGTATATCTCTTTCAATCTCATTCAGACATGTGAAGATCCTGAGAAGGACAGGCATAAATATCACTTTATCTCACTTTCCTAACTCAAAGAACATTCGTTGCTTTGGTCGTCTAAAGAAATCAATATATTGCTTTAAGAACCACGCAAGGTTAGTTGAACACCACCAAGCTCTGTCAAAGGCATGACATGATTTAAATTCAACTTCCGGTGCCAGCTATTTAAACATCATTCTCTGTTCCATTGCCCTTTGGAAGATTCGAATGTCACAAATTCTATTTCCTCTTTTATATGACTATGCAGTGTATTTTTTCATGTACTCTATCAGTATAATATATAAAGAATCAAATGAATATTTTCGAATGTAAGATCATTTTCGTTAAGTTATCTTTACGTAAAGACGGTTCTATTTCCTGTTATGCCTTCAACAGAAGATATTTTGTTAATGCCACATAGAACTGAAATATGCATCTTAGCTTTCGTCATTATCCTCAGCATGCATATATGTAACTAAAATAAATAAAGGACAAGTCAAATATGAAAGATCAACGTTCCAATCCACCAAGTGACAGTGAGCGCTCTAGTTACTAGTTATGGCTTTGAGAAAACGACCGTAAAGTAACGGATTCCATACTCAAGCCAAGCAGCGAGTAGCATCCTTCATCAGGTGCGCTTTATTTCATGTTTCATTTATTAGACCAGCATCAACTTCGCAGAGTGGAGATGTCGCAGAGGAAGTAGTTGACACTGGTATAGAATGACAATATAGAAGTTGTATTGTATACTACTTTTGCTGTTACTATGGTTTTATCAGCAAATACGTCTGCAAAATTTACAGAACACTGAATAATACGGTTTTGCTTTCTGTCCCTTACCCACTCTGTCTCTATGTGAATACATATATAATTGTGTGTGTCTTTTTGTGTGTGTATCTGTGTGCGTATGTATAATAAATAGCAAATAATATATTGTGTATAATATATATATATATATATACACAGACATGTATATATATATATCTACACATATATATATATACACACACACATACACACACACACACATATATATATATATATATATTATATACACATATATTTATATACACATATATATACATGCATATTTGGTTACAGGACGTCAAAAATGGTTCATACATGATATACGTGAATAAACGAGTTAAATACGTAAACAAAGAAGAAAAAAAGTGGAGAACAGGACAAGTAAATACAGAGAACGGACCCTTCATCAGTTATCAGCTGTCTATCTACTCCTCATTCCTAGCATTTAACAACAATATGAGTATTCAAAGACATTTCTTATAAATTCTAAAATTAAATTTAGTATTTATGGAGGGTCAAAGATGGGAACATAAACATGATAGTGGAGACATACAACCAAACT
This sequence comes from Octopus sinensis, assembly GCF_006345805.1. NCBI lineage: Eukaryota > Metazoa > Mollusca > Cephalopoda > Octopoda > Octopodidae > Octopus > Octopus sinensis. The sequence continues at coordinate 102,042,481 of NC_043005.1, read as the reverse complement.
GAATGAAAACAAACTTGGAGGATCGTTCGAATCCAACGAGAGGAAAATTATGAACGCGTTGAGAAATATTTCTTTCAAAGCAGAAAAGATAGAAGCGAATATATATATATATATATATATATATATATATATATATATATATATATATATATATATATATATATATATATATATATAATATATATATACACACACATATATATATATATATATATATATATACACATATACATATATATATACATATACATACATACATATATATATACCTATATTTGTATATGTATATATGTATATACTACCAGAAAACCCGGCATGCTAGAAGCAACAGGTAAACGACATTATTTCTGAAGAAACTTCACCGCTTTCCAAAAATCTAAAAGTGAAACTCTGGGAGTTTGTAATTTTTGCAAGTGATGAGCTGGTGGCAGATTTTAGTGATTTTAAAGAAAAAACGAAAGGTAAAAGCTCTTTGAAGATTCGTACTCTCTGTTGTTTGCCCCGTGGATTACCAAGAAAACAATTTCGAAGATACTTTTAAAAAAATGAAAAATTTGCGGTGGGGAGGGAGAAAATCAAAATATTGATAAGGTGTTTAGGGGCAAAATCCTAATCTCCTCTATCGAAAACATAAGAAATGGAAGAAATTTGTGAAAAACATAATGGGGCCGTGCAAATAGCACCTCGGAGATACAGAAACAACAGGTAAAGGGAAATATTCATAGGAAAACTCCTTTTTTTATGTTTATATCGAAAATCAGCTTTTTTAAATACGCTCATCACAAACGCGAATTATAGAACAGAAAAAGTTAATTTCAATTGGATTTGAGCTGTAATTTTGTGCGTGCACACAGCAGGAAATAACAGAATTCGTACAGAATTTTTACCTAGTCTATGTGCTTGTGTGTGTATGTTTGTGTGTGTGTGTATTTGCGGGATGGGGGTGCGTGCATGTGTATGTGCCAAAAGAAACTATTTTTATATACCTTTCTTAATTCCAACTGAAGAAAAATCTTGCACAGTTGTTTGAAAATGGGAGTTCAGTCCTGATTGGGAAACCGTGAAGAAGTGCGTGCGCGTATCTGTACGATTGATGCGCCCGGGAAACTGTATGAAAATGTACACATAAATAGCATATTAAAATAAGTTATCTTTACAGACCTTGTTTGGAATTATCTGTATAATTGATAGCAAAGTGTGTAAAAAATTAAATGAAATCCAGATTTAGTCACGTATCGATGAAGTTAGTTAAGTTGTAACATGCTGTTGACAACATAGTGTCAGCATACTCTGTCAGCAGTGAAGAGAAGTGGGAGACGTCGCCTGCCAAGTTAAGGACAAACATATTTAAACTTATTTACCATCCGAAACTGGGATACCTTCGAAATTAGCCCCACCTGAAGGTATTTCTTCATCACATATAGAGAAATGGATGCCTTTAAATGAAATCTTTTTCGATGTGGCTTATCTTAATACAATATTTACGTGTACATTTACATAAATGTTCGTCTGGAGTGATTACCCCTATGTAGTTGTTGGACGATTAGCAATCATGCCTGAACTACAATTTTGAGTGTTGTGTTTAAGTTGGCCTTCTCTTGGAATGAAGAAATGTATGTAAAAATAACTTCTTTTGCGCGCACACACAAACACACACTCACACACTGTAGGTGAAACTTAAGCACGAATTATTTTATTTGTTACTGTGTGCACGCGCAAAATTTCAGCTCAACTTCAACAGAAATTACCTATTTTTATTTTGTAATTCGTGTTTGTGATGAGAGTATTAAAAAGCCTGATCCTCAACTTAAACCTAAAAGGATTGTTTTGTCAGAAATTGCGTCGTGAACCTGTTGTTTCTAGTGTATCCGAGGTGATTTTTTTTTTTCAAAAATTTTTTGGGAATCTTATGCTCTTTTATATAGGAAATTACGATTTTACCGAAAAATCACGTTTTCGAAATTGTAAATTTTCCCTTCCCCTCTCCAACTGTTTAATTTTGAACTTTTTGTTCTTGTTTTTCTTTTTTGTAATCCACGTCGAGAAATACAAAGATTACGAATCTTTACGAAAATTTGAATTAAAACTTTTTTTACTGAAATAAACATTAAATTATCTCTCTCCAACCTCCATCACTCATGACCACCCCGCTTTCAAAAAAAGGTAAAAAGTCGGAGTGTTTCAGCTTTCTTGAAAGCGTGTTTCTTCAGAAATAATGCCGTGTATGTGTTGTTTGTAGCACGTCGTGTATTGCGGTGGGGGTTTGACATTTTTTCTACGTGTGCTATTTCACTAGACGTCTACGCATGCATGAAACGAAAAGTAACATTAAAAGCAAATCGAAACATTGCCCGAAAATGACTTCAGAATTGTGCCACCAGACATATATATATATATATATATATATATATATATATATATATATATATATTATATATATATATATATATATATATATATATATATATATATATATATATATATATGTATATATATACACAGACATCCAAGAAGGAAATAGACACCTTTAATTTTCAAATTTCCTAATATTAGAGTCTTAATATTTTCGTCGGTGTAGAATTTACAATGTAATTATTCTTTTTCATTCCAAGATTTGAAAATAGTCTGAGGATTTCTAACGAAAATAAAGTGCGAGCCTAAATACATACATACATGTATACATACAGACATTCATACATGCATGCGCGATACTGCTAGGACATCTCAGTCATTGAACAAAGCAGTATTCGTTTCCACTAAGTCTTACCATGCTTTCGGCGGGGAATCTGAATCACAACTATGTATGCAATCGATTGGACCGCATGGATACTTGACGCTCGTGAGGGTTCAATAAATTGTATCGAAGACAAATACTGCTGATGACTTATAGATAAATATGTGAGTATAATTGCATGTTATATTGATAAAGAAACAATTGTTTAGCATTAATCTATCTTTTCGTTGTATTTCACTTTCCTTACGTTGTGGATAATGTTATTTCCTTGTGGAAACAACTTCGGTGGCCATACCAGAATGAGGAGCTATTTTTAGCACTAGATGTAACCACTCAACGGTAACTCTCTTATATTTTATATATATATATATATATATATATATATATTATATATATATATATATATATATATAATATATATATATATATATACATACATACATACATACATACATACACAGACACATACGCACACACGTACGCATACTTTTACCAAATATGGTCCTTTTCTATACCGAGATACTACTTGGTGAAAGTTGGTGGTTTTATTAAATTAATTATATTTCACCCTTTCCCGTACCCCCTTTATCATTAATGTGAACACATATTCTTAATAATTGGTACGACTCTCTGTTTGTCTCTCTCTCTCTCTCTCATTTTTACTTTCTCTCTATTCATCTTCTCTTTCCTCTGATCCTTTGGTCTAGTCTTCCACTACCCTCCTATTTCTTTGTCTCGCTCTGCACTCACAGGTCATTCTTCGACACCCATCCCTTCTCCTCTCTGATTCCTTCTTTCTCTCTCTTCTCTCTCTTTGTTGCGTTTTGTCCCCCCCTTTCTCTCTCTCTCTTCCTTTGCTTCTCTTTCTTTTCTTTTCCCTCTTCTCTGTCACGTGACTGTTGGCCGCAATCTGCCTTTCAGCTCCTGACCCTCGTCGTGTTAACATCGTTGTTCTTCGTCCGCCGCTATAAAGGCTTTTTCCAATGCGCCAGAGAAAAAATTTGTTTGCTTGTTATCAGTCGTAAGACACATGTTGTTTTCACCGTTAATGCTTCTGTATTTCATGTTTCTGTATTCCATTATTGTTTTTTTTATATCTGTCCCTTTTGCTGTCCTGGTGTTCGTATGCATTCGATCCTTCTTCCAGGAAATCTACGCTTCCAGCTTAGTTTTTCTTGGAGGGCTGGCGTGATCTAGTAATCTCAAGATATTAATCAGCCGAAATTACTACGATGATCCGGTTCTTGACTGAAGACTGAGGGGTTCGAATGTCCTGTCCATGTTTATTGTATCGTCTTCTATGAGTTATACGTTCTTGTCCATGTTGTATTTTTTTTACATACCTTAACATATATTCCAGGCCCCCGTACCCCCTTTATCATTAATGTGAACACATATTCTTAATAATTGGTACGACTCTCTGTTTGTCTCTCTCTCTCTCTCATTTTTACTTTCTCTCTATTCATCTTCTCTTTCCTCTGATCCTTTGGTCTAGTCTTCCACTACCCTCCTATTTCTTTGTCTCGCTCTGCACTCACAGGTCATTCTTCGACACCCATCCCTTCTCCTCTCTGATTCTTCTTTCTCTCTCTTCTCTCTCTTTGTTGCGTTTTGTCCCCCCCCCTTTCTCTCTCTCTCTTCCTTTGCTTCTCTTTCTTTTCTTTTTTCCTCTTCTCTGTCACGTGACTGTTGGCCGCAATCTGCCTTCAGCTCCTGACCCTCGTCGTGTTAACATCGTTGTTCTTCGTCCGCCGCTATAAAGGCTTTTTCCAATGCGCCAGAGAAAAAATTTGTTTGCTTGTTATCAGTCGTAAGACACTTGTTGTTTTCACCGTTAATGCTTCTGTATTTCATGTTTCTGTATTCCATTATTGTTTTTTTTATATCTGTCCTTTTGCTGTCCTGGTGTTCGTATGCATTCGATCCTTCTTCCAGGAAATCTACGCTTCCAGCTTAGTTTTTCTTGGAGGGCTGGCCGTGATCTAGTAATCTCAAGATTAATCAGCCGAAA
>NC_043005.1:102019187-102035136 GCF_006345805.1 Octopus sinensis | reverse complement strand
CATCGATGGGTACGTGTGGGGTGTTGCTGCAGTTGTCCTCCTCCTGTCCCGCCTGTCCAACCACAGCTGTGCTCTCCTCTCCTTAGCCATGGAAACGCCTTTCCTCACCGTCCGACGCCAGGCAGAGCGGTTTCCTCCCACGTGTCCACACAGATGTTGGCAGTCCTCAGGTCGCGCTTGCACACGTCCCTGTATCGTAGCTGTGGACGTCCCTTGGGTCGGGATCCCGTGGTGAGTTCGCTGTACAGGATGTCTTTAGGCATGCGACCGTCCTGCATGCGGCAGACGTGTCCGAGCCAGCGCAGTCGTCTCCGCACGAGGAGGGCATACATGCTTGGCATATTAGTCTGTTCCAGGATGACTCCGTTTGGTACTCGGTCCTTCCAGGAGATGCCAAGGATCCGTCGAAGACACCGCATGTGGAAGCCGCTGAGGCGGCATTCCTGCCGGGGTATGTTGTCCAGCTCTCGCTGCCAGTAGGAGTATATATATATATATATATATATATATATATATATAATATATATATATATATATTCTATATATATATATATATATATATATATTATTTGGTAAAAACGGTAAGATAATAAAAGAAAGGAAGATACCTTAATATTATGTAAATAGAGGAAATTTATCTATAAAATAATATGTTACAATTACTCAAAAGTCAGGATAAAACTCTGAATCTCAGATACACATATGCATATTCATTTTTCGTATATGCGTGTGTAAGTATGCGTATATAAACATGTGCGGGTATGTACATATATGGGCGTGTGTGTATGAGTGCATAAGGGCATGTCCGTATATTAACGTGGTTTTTATGCTTTGTATACTTCCTTATGTTTTTTTCTGTTACCTTTAACCATGGTTTTTCTTGTGCTTGTGCGTATATATTGTTATTTTAAATTGTTATTTTAAATTCAAATTTATGTATATATATATATATATATATATATGTGTGTGTGTGTGTGTGTGTGTGTGTGACGTATGTACGTACGTATATTCTGCGTTCATGTTCCTGCTTACGTGTTTTACTATGAAATTTTAATCTTATTTTATATAAGTAGCAGAATTATAACACAGTAATTTCCCTTTATATAATGGTATTTTTTCATAGCGTTTGTTCAGATGGTCAGATAACCGAAGAGATGGTGTTGTGGATTTGTACTTCGGCATCTGAAACTCAGAGTTTTATCTTGACTTTTGAGTAATTGTAACATATTTACATATATATATATATATATATATATATATATATATATATGCACATATATATCCAGTTTTGTCCAAAGGAACCCTGACAGTAAAACAAAACCATAAAATTCCAAAATATTTTTTATGTTTATCTTCTGAATGAAAGAAAGGAAGGAGAGCGAGAGAGGGAGAGATATAGACAGAAGAGTGCGCCACATTTACTCCTCCGCAAAAAAATCCCAAATTTTATTTTATTTAATTTGCGGGAAGGACTGTTTCATGAAGTCGCGTTTTGTTCTTACCTTTGTAACGCGGAGTAGACGAAACAGGGACAACTGAAGAAGAGGAATATTTCTTGTGTTGTATGTCCAGTACTCTGTTTTTCGTACTTTGAAAAATAGTTCGTTTCCATGTTTTTCTTTTTGTGTTTTTGTTTCTCATTGTGTTTTAGGTTTTTTTTTCACATCCTGTACCCATATATGCATGTATATATACATATATATGTAGGTATGTACATATATGTATGTATGCATATATTTATATATTATTTATATTATTATATGATCGAACGCCACGCATCTTTTTCCAGGTAAGTTTTATCTATATATATATATTTATGGACATCTAAAAAAAAAGATTGTAAGATTGTCTATTTACTTCTGTAATATCTCTCTCCTCTCTCTCTCGCTCACTCTCTCTCTCACTCTCTCTCTCTCTTTCTCTTTCTATATATATATATATAGTCACATACACATATTTATATTCACATATACATATACGAATACATATATATAAGCATATATATATATAGAGAGAGAGAGAGGGGGAGGGGAGTGAATTATTACGGAAGTAAATAGACAATCTTACAATCGTTAAAATTTATTTATATTGAAATTATACATTTAAATTACTTATTAATTATTATAATGTGAATATTTGATATTTAGTAGACACGCCCTTACATTATAAATATATATATATAGATATTATATATATATATATATATATATATATGAAGGAAATAAAGGAAGTTGGATATGCACAGAAAGTGTATGAGATTTATTTATATTATATTAATATTGCTGCACTTCACCGGGCTCCATTACTTGAATTTCAGAATGTAACTTTCGTAGGGTGTTGAGATAGATAGATAGATAGATACGAATGGACTGTATATTTCACTCAATATTCGTTACCAACGCAGCAGGAATTAAATCTATTCTATTAATGATTGAAACTTAGACGTAATAAGATTTTGTGTTTCTATGTAATGGCGGTCATCATATTTTCGCCTAACTATACACATAACAGCCATAATTCTTGTCGATAGCCGTACACAAATTCATTAAGAACATATTATCTACCGTAAAGTAATGCAGCGGCAATAACAGCATCAACTGTATTAAGATAGGGGCCCCATTCAAGCTTAGATGATGGTGGAGGCGAACCACAGAAGGAACATGGGGATAAAAGAGAGAATAAAAAGGGGCGGGCAAGGGACGAAATCTAGTCAATTAATCTTCCGTCTGTTGCTACTAATTCGTAATTTAATGTTACAAAATCACCAAGGAATGAATGGCAATCCAGATTGGAATCTCTGGAAAGCACACTGGCTATTCTAATTAGATCTGGTCATTATTAGAGTCCTGATGATGATGATGATGATGATAATGAAAAAAGTTGATGACGATGATGATGTGGATGATGATGATAGTGGTGGTGTTGATATTGGTGGTGGTGGTGGTGGTGGTGTGGTGGTGGTGGCGGTGGGTGGTGGGTGGTAATGATTATAGTAAAGACTCGCTTTCATTAAATATCAGCCTTAATTTGGATGCGGCTAGTAATTTAAAACAAGTACATTAATGTAATATCTTTTGTCCTGGGAGAGAGGAAATAGAATCGGTCCTAGCAGCTCTTGAACCTTGAAGAAAACTAGATCGCTAGATATCATTACCACGGCACAGCTCATTTGGATGTTAACTAAGATATTCCCCTTTCTCAGTTATATTAGTAATAAACAGCAACAAAAATCATGATGATGATGATGATGATTTTAAGAAGACGAAGAAATGAAGAAGAAGAAAATGAAGAAAATGAAGAAAATGAAGATGAAGAAGGAGGAGGAGGAGAGGAGGAGGAGGAGGAAGAACATGAAGAAGTAGAAGAAGAAGAAGAAGAAGAAGAAGAAGAAGAAAGAAGAAGAAGAAGAAGAAGAGGAAGAAGAAGAAGAAGAAGAAGAAGAAGAAGATGAAGATGAAGAAGAAGAAGAAGAAGATAGAGAAAAAAGGTGAAGAAAGAGAAGTAGAACAAGATGAAGAACAAGAACAAGAACAAGAACAAAAAGAAGAACAAGAACAAGAACAAGAACAAGAGGATCGTTAATTAGGCTTATTACATGCTTACCATTACTCTGGCAATTAATTCCTGCTCTCATAGCACAGAGAGTGTATTTAGTACGAGAGCATCAAAAAGTATGCTGTAAACAGTCAAAGGGGAACAGCTCACCTGTTGTACATCGACAGCTTGATACTAAATGGGGTACAGTCGGTTGATAGACTACTAGAAAGCATATGATAACGTACCAGTTTGGACTCTTGGTCTGCCTGCGGACTCTTAAGATTCTTCAGAATATTAGCCGTTTGTTTAGAAAAAGCACTGTGTTCATGGGAAGTGGAAATAAAAGGCGGAAATAATTCATCTGGTAAAGGGAAAATACGGTGGGGCAAATTTCATACAGCCTCGCTGTTTTCGTTAGCCTTCGCAGTTGTGTTTATCTTTCTGACAACTCACTGAGAAAACCCAGGCCTGCGTATGAGCTGCCAAAACCATGGTGAAACCGAATCCCCTGGTATAAATGGATTCCCTTGAAATGATTACTAGAGATAGGGAAAAATAATCTGGATTCTCTTATCCAAACAATAATAATATTTCTGAAAAGTATTGGTTTGCAATTTCAGTTAAATAAGTGTGCAATTTTCTTTTTACGGGAGATATAAATCATATAGTCTTTTAATCTTTTACTTGTTTCAGTCATTTGACTGTGGCCATGCTGGAGCACCGCCTTTAGTCGAGCAAATCGACCCCGGGACTTATTCTTTGTAAGCCTAGTACTTATTCTATCTTCCTCTTTTGCCGAACCGCTAAGTTACAGGGACGTAAACACACCAGCATCGGTTGTCAAGCGATGCTGGGGGGACAAACACAGACACACAAACATATGCACACACACACACGCACACGCACACATACACACACACACACACACACACACCACACACACACACACACACACATATATATATATATATATATATATATATATACATATATACGACGGGCTTCTTTCAGTTTCCGTCTGCTAAATCCACTGAGAAGGATTTGGTTGGCCCGAGGCTATAGTAGAAGACACTTGCCCAAGGTTCCACGCAGTGGGACTGAACCCAGAACCATGTGGATGGTAAGCAAGCTACTTACCACACAGCCACTCCTGCGCCTTTCATATAGTCTAAAAGTTGTCACATGGTATAAAATTACAACAAAATGATAATATTATATCGCTGTGGAATAATGACTGACGCAGTTAAGAAGGTGTACTGCAAGGTGATTGAATAATGGAAAGAGAAACGGATTGGGAAGGTGCTCGAAATAGAAATCAACGAAGGGAATACCGGAGTTAAGATAAGTCTAACCTTAACTAAAATAGACTAAGAAAGAGAGCTTACAAAGAATTAGATATAAGAACCAGGAAGCTGGTTAGAATTATTAGAGTCTTTAGATAGTGCAAAGCCTTTTTCTTTTAGTCCATAGTACTGTAGTGTTTTATTTAGTTTCGTAGTTGTAGCGTGATTCGAGCGCATAAAATTAAACTTAAAATTAGATAGCTAATCCACATCTTGTTCTTAAATTCTTTGATAAGGAAAAGAGCATTGTACTTTCAGTTTCTAGCAGAGGCTGAAATTTTTGAATGAAAGGATGAGTTGATTACATTGTCACCAGTAAATCATTGGTTCATTTTCATTTTCAGCAAAATTATGAAATTTGAAATTGACCTCACTAGGATCTGAACTTGGAATGAAGAGGGTCATCGCTTATACTAGAAATCATTCTGTCAACTGCTTCACCGATTTTTCCACTCCATTGCACTAAGAAGCGTAAGGACTACAGCTGTTTAGCTTTGTTTAATGTGTCAGTAATTAAGAGAAAGTGTGTCTGCTCTGAGGAGTAATTTACTTAATGAACTAGAACATTAGAAACATTGATATATGGGATTTTGTGGCACAAATGTGAAATATATTTATGGTGTGATGTTTAGAAAGCTGATATCCTAGGTAGCATGATCAGGCAACATTCATGCGTTCGGTTCCGGTTATAAGAACACCCTCTTCGGTGAAACAGCTAGGAAGACCCCTAATGCATTATTCTTGCCATTATGTTTTTTTTTAATGATACATTTTTAATGACAATGGGTTTATCTTATCTAAACTATAGTCGCTCCGACATACTATTGTTTCTATAATTGACCGCTACGTGCATGCACGCCATCAGTAATGTACACTTAAGGTGCAATGATGCTTGCAAGCAAAATTCGCCGGACATGATTCATCTAAGTGAACGTGTTCTGTCAACTTACCACATAGCACCATATCCGGTCACGATGTTCTGATCCTTGCAGTTATTACATTAGCCACGGCTGATATGATGACAATGAAATCTACAGTTGTTTAGCATTACTGATGATGTCTTCTGTGAACAGAATTTAAAAGAAATCATCATTATTCTGTTTCAGTAACCTAGCTGTTGCTCTTGCTAACAGAACAAGTTCGGTTTCGTTATTTCTAATGTGTTGTCTTTCATCAAAGAAAATGAATATTCATGAACAAATAGATATATTTAGAAAAGGCAGGAGTTTGTCTTTATTTTCATATCCTTAATTAACAGAACAAAACTAAGGCAACAGATTACCTCTGCTGGAGAGGAACAATTATTTATACAAATTCACGTCGAAGCAGCTGCAAAAAGTGAAGGCAATTATTACTGACTGAGTTAGGGCTTTATCTAGGAAGACGAGGTCTGTTTACAAATGCACTTTTAGAGGTGTTTAGCGTTTCCTTTTTATCTTATTTTAGTTTATCTTATAACGCATGGAAAAATCAGAGTAAAGGAGGGCACCCATTACTTTTCCATTACTACCAATATTCGTGAAGCTACTGGAGTTTTCCTGGTGTAGACTATGTCAATTTCAGTTCATAATTGCCATTTATGTTAACGAATCTGACTACCGGGTTTAAAAGAAAAGTGATGATAATGATGATGATGATGGTGGTGGTGGTGGTGGTGGTGATGATGATGATGATGAGGATGGATATGATGATGATGAGGATGATGATGATGATGGTGATGGTGATGGTGATGGTGATGATGATGACGATGATGATGATGATGGTGGTGATGGTGATGGTGGTGATGATTATGATGATGATGATGGTGATGGTGATGATGGTGGTGGTGGTTTTGTTGGTGGTGGTGGTGGTGGTGGTGGTATTGGCGGCGGTGGCGGTGGCGGTGGTGGCGTTGGCGGCAGTGGAGGAGGAGGAGGAGTTTGTGACACTTCACCAACAGAGTACACTTTATGAGTGTAATGCCAAATAATAGTCATCACAACTGCGTTCAAGACACCTGAGCCCCGGGTGAAAGTGTCTTGCACAGCAAAAGTTCCATCGCACCGCAGGGTCGACCTGGTCGTTACCTAAATACCGCTACAAGGGTTAGAAGAAAATGACAACAGGATCGTTACAGAAAGCTATTACAGAAGCGAACCTGCCAAAGGAGGATACTGGAAAAAGAAAATTTATGAGGTTTGGACAGAGAAAGCCATGTTCCCTATCATGGAGCAAATACTTCTAGACCAAAGAAATTAAATCAGGAAAAGTAAGGAGCTATCGTTGTTGGAACTGGAGGAGATCTCCACAACAGCAAAAGACTATGAACGTGACTACGATGAAAACGAAGAACAAAGGCAGAACAAAACCACAAAAGAAACAGCTGCTGGGATGATGGTAAACTTTGCTTCGTTGAGATAAAGGCTATTACAGAGTAAGAAAGAAGCTTACTACCGAATAAAGCGTGAAGCAGTAAAAGAAAGAAGGATTTGAAAGAGAAACGCGATGTGAAGTCATGAAAATGTTGGAGAAATATTAACAAAAATCTCCATCGAAAGCAAAACAGATCTTTACATTCTGCGCAGTCTCTGTTGCTGTCAAAATCTTGGAGTTAAAAGTGAGAAAAAAATCCCCATGGGGACAATGGCGCGCAAGCGAGAGGCTTACATGCAATCATAGAAAAGAAGAGAGTGAGGGAAAGACACAACGAACTACAAACGAAGTACAAAATGAGATACAAAGGACTGTTAGTAGTTAAAAAGGAATTAAGATAAGGAATGCAAGCAGTGTCGGGTAAAGTGAAAAGAAATACCAACAGAGAATACGTCAGTACCAGTAGAATAGACTTTTCAAGAGCAGCTAAAGAAAATTCTATAAAGAACTCAGCAAGGAAAAAGAACATCAGGGAAGTGATATGTCAGATGCTGAAGAAGAAAGGAAATTCAGGGCAGAAATCTGGAGCAAAGAAGTCCAACATAATATAACAGAAGGCTCGGTACGAACATTTAAAAGAAAAATAGAAGTTGGAGAGATGCAAGGAAATATAACAATCACGTATAAGAACGTAAAGGAAATAATTTAGAAATTACCAAACTTGAAATTACCCAAAGCAAATGCTCTCCCGAGTTTCTAAATCAAGAATGTCCCAAGTATACATAGTTATAAACAAGCATTTTTTACTGAATGCGCAGGAAATGCAACACCGAGGAAATGCTCAGTAGTGATTATGAAGAGAGGCCGGAAGTAAACTCTGGCGACATGAAATTACTACGATACGTCATTAGATTGCTGTGGAATAATGAGTGGTACGACTATCTAGGAGAGTTGCAAGACGGTAGCATAATGAAAGGAGAGATAAGAGAGAAAGTCACTAAAGAGTATTAGAGGAGAATTAGGAAGATATTCGAAACAAAATTAAATAAAAGAAATACCATGAAAGCCATAAATACATGAGCTATGCTATTAGCGAGACATTCTCCCCGCTTTCTAATGTGAATAAAGGTCGAGCTACAGAACATGAACTGAAGAACTAGAATGCTGCTCACAATGCACAACTCAATACCGACCGACTCTTCCTACGAAAATTGGAAGATGGCAGAAGATTACTAAGCTCCGAAGACACTATTAATACTGCAAACTGGGTCTAAAAGTTTATGTTGTGAAGATTAAAAGAATACTATCAGTAGCCAGAGATAACCAAAAATTAACTGAAACAGTAGGAGAATTCCAAGAGGAAAGGAAAAGGAAGCAGCAGGATAAATAAATGGAAAGAAGTGGAATTGCACGGCCAATTCAAGCAACAAACCAAGAACGCTCGAAATAAAGACCGCTGGTTCTCGCCGAGGAAAGGAAATTTGAAATGAGAGATAGAAACGCTAATTATTGCGGATCAGGAACAATCCCTTAGAACATATCCAATAAAAGCAAAGCCTAAAAAAAAACAGCTAGACGGCAAATCTAGAATATGCAGGAAAGGAGACGGAAGTATCAGTCGTGTTTTGAATGGGTGCAGTAAAGTAGCACAAAAAGAGTATAAGCGCAGACATGATTGTGTAGGCTAAAGAGTACATTGGAATGTTGGCTGAGTGCGTGGCTTAGAAACAAAACAGTGGTATGTACACGAAACTTAGGTTGTGATAGAAAATGAAAATTACAAGATTTTGTGGAATTTCCAATAAAGTCTTACCAGAAGACTGGATATAATCATAGATGATAAAATAAAGACTGTATGGTCAGAGATCTTGTAAATTCCAAAGTAATTTTTTAAAATATTGAGAAATGTTAGGATGTAGCCAGAGGGCCGTGGATACTGTTGAAGAACAGGACAACAATTTGTCCAGTAGCAATTTGCTTACTTGGCTCAACACCAATCATACCGTCTAAGAGAATGAAAGCGATTGGAATTGAAACTTTCATTGTCGAACGCATCAAAGTACATTCCTAAATTCTGAAGGAATTCCAAGGAAGATTCTTGAGATTTCAGGAAACTTGTCATCAATCATCAAAATAAGATAACTTGTAACTAAATTACCGTGAACTCTGATACAATACCAGGCCGTCGCTTTCGTGACTTCTGATTTTCTATCATCGGAACTGCTATCTTATAAATGTTTTGTCTTGGTGTAAAAGATGGGTCACATCAAATATTCTGCTCAACACCACAGATCAACATACTCCTTTTTATCGACTCCGAAAGTATGAAATGTATTATCGATCAGGGTGGAATGTGAACGCAGAACGTAAAGACGAACGAAATGCCGCTAAGTATTTTACCAGGAGTACTGATAATTCTGCCAGCTACCGCCTTAATAATAATAATATTGATTTCGAATTTTGGCAGGTTGTAAGCCGATTCTATAGCCCCTAGTGCTGAACTGGTACTTTTTTTATCTGGTGCTTATTTTATCAACCCCGAAACGTTGAAAGACAAAGTCGACCTCGAGAGAATTGAGCTCAGAACGTAGACAGACGAAATGGCGCTAAGCATTTTTTTCGCTGTACTAACAATTCTGCAAGCTCGCCGCCTTCATAATAATAATAATAATAATAATAGTAATAATAATAATAATAATAATAATAATAATATAATAATAATAACAATAGTAGCAGCTTCAATGACACCGCCTACGGCCATATCATAAGGCATTTGCACTGTTTACACGTACTGATGTCTAATTGGAACAAGATTGAAAGTGATATGGTAATGTCATAGCTATTATAAACTAATAAAGTGAACCGAAACTGAAAATATTATATTACACACACATACATATGCGACGGAAATAAGAGAATTAGGCTAGAAACTTCCATACGAATATTTAGCAGATGAAACTGAAAATGGTTTGAAAAAGTACAATGGATGAGTCTCTAATGAACTCAGCATATGACATAAGATATTAATGTACTAACCGTCTGATTTAGAAACTACAGCTTCGATATAGTAGACTGGAATTTAAGTTAATTGATGAGCTTAGACAGAAAGGACACATAAAACTACTAAGGGCATACTTAAGCCACCTTCTCATGGCTGATACATATGGGGTGCATCTACCCTGCAGTAAATCGAGAAGAGTGTGAAACAAATGGAAACTATCACATGATAATGAGAATGGGATTAAAAATACACTTAGAAAAAAAAAAAGAGAATGTAAATATGATTTTTGTAATAAGGAAAGAAGAATAAAACAATTATTTTAAGTATAAAGAAAGCATTGTACAAAATGGATACGACCTGCACTGAAATAATAGATTTAGATAAGAACAAAATTGCAGAAACGATAAAGAAAGAACGAAAGAAGAATCAAAATCTGCTTCCAAAAAATGCTCCGAGCCAAAAGAATAAATCAAAAGAACAACCAAGTTATATCTAGTAGCGCACAATATAAAAGAGAAAACGAACCAGCGTGAAAGCCAAATAATGGCTAAAAATCTCTGACTAAAAGTTAGTGCAGACTGTTTGAAATCAGCTTCACAGAAGCAATGCTTATGTACAAGAAAAAAATATAAAACAATAATAATGAAAATATTATGCAAGTGCAGAGAGTGCAATCAGTACAATAATACCATTAATCTCGTCTTACGAAACCCAGTCTTTGCCATCCTTTCACTTCAACATAAAAACGGTTCGGAAATGCTATAAATTTGAAACAAACGCGGTACATGACAATGAACTGGCTGTATTTATCTGGGACATGACTGCCCGGACTGACAAGGATATCAAGGCATCTGAATGACTGTGTAACCAAAATATCATAAGAATCAAGGTGGAAAAATTCAGGGAACTGAAATAAGCAGGACATGAACCGTGAACCGAAAAAGAGTACCATAGCTGTCAACGTCAAATATAATCTGAAAAAATTAGCTCTGCTATGTACAGCTCACATAATAATGAAGTTACCTTTGTTTTAGTTTTTTTGTTTGTTTGTTTGTTTGTTCCTTCTCGAGCCATGCCTAGCCTCTGGAGGGCCGGTTTCCCGGTTTCTTGGCGTATAGGTTCCCCACCAGGACGAGACGCCGGTTCGTCGCAGGTGAGCTGCATGATGCAGGAGGAAAGAGTGAAAGAAAGTTGTGGCGAAAGAGTCAGCAGAAGTTCGCCATTACCTTCTGCCGGAGCCGCGTGGAGCTTAGGTGTTTTCGCTCATAAACACACACATCGCCCGGTCTGAGATTCGAACCCACGATCCCTCGACCGCGAGTCCGCTGCTCTAACCACTAGGCCGTGTGCATCCACATTCGTTTTAGTAGCATAACTGAAGCAGTACACTTCTACTCACAGCACGTACACTGTAAAATAACACCAGGCCAATAAGATACAACTCATACAAAACATACTCTACAGAATCGCCAGCAAACAATATAAAATAACAGATATTCTAAACATTAAATAAACAATATAACACTGCACATATTTTATACAATCACCAACTTGTAAAAATATAACCCTACACTCATTTACATAATCGATACTCACTCGGAACAATATCATCATTTCATCCAAATCTCTTTCTACCCAGTTCTTACCGATTGCTCTAACTTCAGCAGCACGGCATACTCTTCAAACTTTCTGTTGGATATCGCAAAACAAAACCCTTTACACAGCCCATACGAAACATGAACACCATCCAGCACGAGGAAATGCTCACATTACACAACACAGTCAGAGGCCATGACAAAGTTAGATGTGGCCACAGAAATACTTGGAAATTAACAGTGAACACAGACACAGAGATGGGGGATACACAGTTACTTCTATGTCCCTCAAATTTGCTGTTGCTATCTGTAATTCACCAAAATATATTCACAACGTTACATAAACACACATACGCATTGTATTTTCTATATCTTAAGTTCCTTCATGATAGAAAAAAGGATTCATTCCATACTTTGATTATTTATCATTTATTTTTATAATTTATAATTAATATTTTATCAATAAAGTATGATGTTGGAATTGGAAAATATTGCACGAATTAACTACCATGTTACTGCTTTGAAGGGCATACATCCAGTGACATTCTCTAAGGTTAATTGCCTGCTTATGTTGGAATTTGGGACAATGTTCCAATGTTTCTGAATGGTAAGTAGCTTGGAAAAGAAATCCTAGCTGTGAGCTAGAACATATTCTAACTTTCTGTTATATTTAAAGGCTAAATTTGCTGAACAAATACATCTTCAGAATAAACATTTTTCAAAGACGTTACTCGACCTTTCCTTGGAAAACTTAATCTACACAAGGTAAATATTAGGAATAGAGACTGTATTCATTTTCTAATCCTTGACTATTAAGGAGCTGCAGGTGGTTGTAATTTTAGTGTACATAGGATACTTGACACAATTGCAAAATCATATGGAAATTGTGTAGAAAGTTCTGGAACTGAACATTACCAGATCCTGAGTTGTGGATTAAACAAACAGCTCAGGCTAAATTAAATAGTGCACTCATTTACTTATGGACAAGTACTGAAATTGCTATGGCATAACCAGCGCTTTACAGGAAGTAACATTTCATTGCACTTCCTTCTTCTCGCCCTTCTATGTCAGGTTTTACTAGGATGTCTTTTCAAGTATCAAAAACTCATAATCGGTGATAAATTGTGAGTAGAAGTATTTTTGCTTGCCTCTAAAATCTATGGATCATAGTGTTGAAAAACTTTCAAAACTGCATAAGGGATCTCACTAAATAGATATAATAAAATATGTTATAGTTTATAAAGTTTTATATCTTTTATTCAAAAAGTAGTCTTTTTTTAAATTATTTTCAAGGTGTTAATAGAAAATGTATTTTATTTGCGGGCGTTAATCAATCAGGGCGTGATTTGAACTCAGAACATAAAGGGCCAGAAAACATACCACTAAGCATTTTATTCGACACGTTAAAGATTCTTCCAGCTCGTTGCCTTTAATAATAATTACAATCTCTTTTATTACAGGTACAAGGTCTAAAACTTTGGTAAAGGAGACAGTGATTTACATCGGCTCTAACGTTGGTACATCGACTGGTGCTTATTTCATGATCCCGGAAGAATGAAAGTTGAAATCAGTCTTGACGGAATTTGAACTCAGAACGTAGACAGACAAAATACCAGTCAGTATTTTCAGGATGAACCCCGATTTATTGTTGATTATCGTTTGGTCAACATTTAACTAGTTCACTAATAAGGTCTCTGAAATCTTTACCTGCCGGCAATGACGTGTTCCGCTTCGAGTAACCAGGTCCCTGTCTATGAAGCCTATCTAACTCGACTGTACAGATCACGAACATGTGGTCTGTGTAGTCGACTACTTTAAACTGTTGACAACCTATGCTATCCAAATCTGGTATTTTACAGAATGCCATATCTAGTGGGAGGGTATCAAGCAAATGGAAGTTCCAGGAAAGGAAAAAATTCCTAACTTCTGGTTGAATACCTTCCTAGCGATTCATGAACTGTTTACAAAGCTTTACAACACTATTTTGCATCAACCTTGTACGATTCCCTTTCGGCTATTTATAGATGTTAATTCCTATTTCTAAAAACAAATCCCAGAATTAGACGTACAGGAAACGAGCACAGAAAAGAACTAAGCGTGTGAAAACCCGTGCTAAAAATGCTGCGTTAGATATTCTTACTGATAAATGGCAAGAAAAACCTCGCAATAACAAATACCCACAAAGAGCTAATAATGGCGATGTTGACAAAGCCCTTACCCATCAATGGTTAATTTATTCTGGCTTAAAATCAAAAGCAGAATGGTTTATTATAACAGCCCAAGATCAATGCCTACCAGACCAACATATTAAAGAACGGCAATAGACCAGCATGTCGTGTATGTAAACAACAAGATGAAACCATTGATCATGTTGTCTTCATGTGCAGAGTAGACAAAACAGTGTGAGGTTTTATATGATACGGAACAAACAAATAATGAAAATAATTAACAACAAGATTCTAACAAACTCAGTTACCGAGAAAAGAGCCACTCACAGCAAGTCAAGGAACTCCTATCAAGCATCAATGTTCCTAGCGTACATGGGCAATAGCCCTCACGCACTAATGGTTTGATGGTCTCAAGGTGTATGCTCAGAGTACCACATTCGCTACACTCACCTTTAGGAGAATATACTCTATCTGTTGGGGGGAACAGTGTCTTCCTCTCCATCCTCATCTTTTTATTCAGTGAAGCTTCAGAAAGTTGATGGTGATGTGGTCGAAGGGGATGCGCTAGTCTTCGGTCTCGTCCACCATAGAACCTCTTTCTACATAGAAAATTCAATTTTGAGAGATCATGCGATCCCGTAAAAGTTCACTCATTGTCTGGATACAATGTTCGCTAATCAGAAACGCAACATTACCTGAATACTGTGGTTCGGAACGTAGTGTTATTTGCAAATATAGTTCCAGCGTTAACAGGTATATAATTTCGGTTTACGTTTTGATTTCCTTGCAATACGGATCATGTGAAACACTCACCGACACACACCATCCCTTTATATTTCTATCAGCACACATGCACACAAATAAAGCAAAATGTGAAAAACTTAAGAGATGTTTTGTAAAACGATCATGCTTTTCAGTAATGTACGGTATACAGAGAAAGTCAGCAGCATCTAATTTGACTGAATCATACATGAATAAAACAGTACAGAATATCGACTAACTATTGTATTAGTCTAAACCTATATCTAAATATATGCTTAGCAATATCACGATTATAGTATCGGTTATTCTAAAGGAAGGCCGTGCGCTGTCATCTCCAAATAAGAGACGATTATTGAAGCAAATCTTACTGGAATTATAATTTGCATATCTACAGTAACTGATGAGTGAGTGGAGAGGTAAGATATGGCGTGGTAGAGCGCCATTTGTCCATAGTTTTCTTGACGTGTTATATCCGGTCCAAAATGCTATTTCTACAGCATTTATTTACGACCGTATATCGATGATGCAGTTACACTGCAGTAGAACTAGGATGATAGTCAGTATACGTACATGACAGACACATGTGTATGTGTGTATATATATATATATATATATATATATATATTATATATATATATATATATAGATAGATAGATAGATAGATAGATAAATAGATAGATAGATAGATAGATAGATAGATAGATAGATGATAGATAGATAGATAATAGATAGATAGATAGATAGATAGATAGATAGATAGATAGATAGATAGATAGATAGATAGATAGGTAGATAGATATATAGATAGATAGATATATGTATGTATATGTTTGTATGAATGTATGTATATGCCCACACACAGCCATAATTGCATAGAAGGTTATGTATGTGTGTGTATATATATATAATTATATCTATAATTATATATGTACGTCTATATGTATGTAAGTATATGAGTGTATACATATATATACACTCACACAAACACACAAACACACACACACACATATATATTTATATCAATAATATTGTATTTTATGTAATACACATATATGTCTCTGTATGTCCATATATATAAGCAAACATACATATATACATGCACACATATATATGTACATACCTACACTGAGATACCTCCACCTCTTTCAAACTAGAATATTTCCCCAAAATACCCTGCTGGTCTGTGATTCA
>NC_043005.1:102009187-102014187 GCF_006345805.1 Octopus sinensis | reverse complement strand
ACACTGTATAATAATGTTTTCGTCTTAATATTCCCTTTATATCCCATAGTTTTACGAGACGATATCAAAACGTTCCCGGATTATTTCTGTATCAAGGTAGCAGATGGTATCAAATGGTTGCGTGAACATTGCGAGCTAGCAGTGACCTTCATGATACAGTGTGCCGAGTGACACCATTGTGTTTACTTTGCAAGTTATGAAATTTGTGTTTTAGTCATCATGTGTATGCTGTAGTCTGCGATTTTTCTCTTGAACAGGAAGCTGGAACAATGATCCAACGGGAAATGTCACGTTAAATAAACTTAAGAAGTCTGCTACAGAGTCATTGAGCATGCGTCGGCAAACTTACGGTGACAAGGCAAGGAGTTTTATGCAAAGTTTCCAGAGGCATAGACGTATCAAAATCGGAAGATCGTTGAAGGAAGACGATGAGCGATCTGGAAGGCCTTACCGCAATCGTCACCATCGGAAATGTGGTCACCAGTTTGTGCATGTGGAACGTCAGAGAACACTCAACGATATTTTGAAGCGTTGAGGGAGGGCATTCGGCGGAAGCAACCGGATCTGGGAAGCGCGAAAATTGGATTCTTCACGACGGCAATGCACCTTGTCCCTGAACTCACGGGTGAGTTTCTAGCCAAAAACATGGCATTGCTTCCGCATTCGCCCTATTCATCAGATTTAGAATCTGCGGACTTCCAGCTCTTCCCCAGGATGAAAAGGTAGCTCAAAGGTCGCCGTTTTAACACCTTTGTCGAGATCAAGAGGGAATCGCAGAAGGTCCTCGAATCGTTTGCGGAAAATTACTTCCTGACCGAATTCCAAATGTGGCAGGAACGCTGAGGCCGCTAAATCGCTGCGCAAAGTGACTATTTCGAAAGAGAGGGTGTAAAAACTTAGGTACATAAGTTATTTCTTTATTAAACATAAACTAGTCCAGGAACTTTGTGATGCCATCTCATACAATATTGCATTCATAATTCTTAAGTGTAAATTAATTCTTAATTTACTATCCATTTTTAAATCTTTTAATATAACATGCAAATATTGAATTATATAAGTATAGTTTGAATGTACTGGGGAAAAATTAACTATCGTCCATATCTATATACGTGTTAATCTGATATCTGAGGAATGAGAGATTGAAATATTCAAACTCTACTTGCACATCTGACTGAAACGAAAGAAGGATCATTCAGCTATATTGAAATATGCAAACGATCAAACGTACAAGACCCCTCGCTTGTTATCGCCTTCCTAATACCGGCATTTATTATACATGAATAGAAACAATGGCGGCGAGCTGGCAGAAACGTTAGCGCACCGGGCGAAATGCTTAGCGGTATTTCGTCTGAGTTCAAATTCCGCCGAGGTCGACTTTACCTTTCATCCATTCAGGGTCGATAAATTAAGTACCAGTTTCGCACTGGGGTCGATGTAATCGACTTAATCCTTTTGTCTGTCCTTGTTTGTCCCCTCTATGTTTAGCCCCTTGTGGGTAGTAACGAAATAGGTATTTCGTCTGCCGTTACGTTCTGAGTTCAAATTCCGCCGAGGTCAACTTTGCCTTTCATCCTTTCGGAGTCGATAAATTAAGTACCAGTTTCGCACTGGGGTCGATGTAATCGACTTAATCCGTTTGTCTGTCCTTGTTTGTCCCCTCTATGTTTATCCCCTTGTGGGTAGTAAAGAAATACATACATAAACAGAAACAAAAAATGTCAATTCCCCCTAAACATCGAAACGTAATTTGCAATATTACATACGATATCATTTGTTAATTAACTATATATCATATATAAGCAGTTTCTACAAATAATTTTCCAATTAAATGAAACATGAAAAAATCCCTATAATTAAACAAAATAGTGCAAAGCTATTGCCGATTTTTAATATCACAACAGTAAAAATACACGTTGTCATCGACTTGACAGAAAAATACAAATATAAATGCGTTTTAATTAAGTGTAATTATAACATTGTTATTCAAAGACTGTGACACAATTCTAATGCATGAAATATTTTATCTGTTATTACTCTTCCCATATCAGAAGACAACACTGACGAGTAGCAATATATAGAAACCGTTGTCAAGTAACCGTTATAACGATATCTTACTTGTACAAAACCGTATTTTGAGGTAAGGAGATAAATATTTGCGGTAATCACCTACTTTCTTATAAGATTAGATATAATCAATACAGTATGTGTGTGTGTGTGTGTGTGTGTGTGTGTGTGTGTGCGTCTGTGTGTAATCATACATACATACAAAAATACACAGGCATATGTATACATCTATATATATATATATATATATATATATATATATATATATAGAGAGAGAGAGAGAGGGAGAGGGAGATAGATAGATAGATAGATAGATAGATATATACATACATATAGGTATATATAAATGCATGCATATATATATATATGCATGTACATCAATATATATATATATTCATACATATATGTATATATACATAAATAAATATATATATTTATATATATGTGTGTGTGTGTGCGCCCACGCACACGCACACATATGCGCATACATGTATGAGGGTGAATGCGCGTGCGCTACTCTTATCCAATTTTATGCTCTGATAGCCTGTGACGAGCATCGGCGTCTTGCATCCTTGTTATTTTCATAATCATGCCGAACGCTCGCCTGCAGGCTTTACCATTCTGAATTATTTATAAGAATCTGGATATTCTTGTTTAAATTATTATTATACTGAAAAGCCGAATGAGAGATGCTGTCAGATCTCCAAGCTTTCTCGCTCAAGTTCCCACATCAGGTATCTATACTTCAATGATTCAGTTCAACATGTTAGAGATTGTAGCCAGCTCTTCATCAAATCCCTTCCTACTATTATAAAAGGCATTAGATAATGTGGTCAGTAGTTCGCTGTTTCTGTAATGGCTTTGTTCATATGCGCGATCGATCAGAGCCTATCTGGGGCTATACAATACGTCAAAAGTAACAGCAACAACAGCAATTGATGCATATATGCAGTTGCTCGCCGGTTAAAAATAGCAGCTAAGTTTTCCTCAACATCATACTGCATTGTTTTAAAAATTGAAACCCTAATGGACAATACAGGATGATCGTAGCTGCAACATAGTTCTGGTGATCAGGGTTATCCCATCGTTAAATCATAACATCAGAATTAGCACCACTATAAATTGAACGCAGTGCTGAGATTATTTATTTCTTTACGGCCCACAAGGGGCTAAACACAGAAGGGACAAACAAGGACAGACAAAGGGATTAAGTCGATTACATCGATCCCAGTGCGAAACTGGTACTTAATTTATCGACCCCGAAAGGATGAAAGGAAAAGTCGACCTCAGCAGGATTTGAACTCAGAACGTAACGACAGACGAAATACGGCTATGCATTTCGCCCGGAGTGCTAACGTTTCTGCCAGCTCGCCGCCTTGTGAGATGACAAGAAGTGTAATCATTAAAGAACTTATTTCCTGATATAAATGCCGCCATTCGCATATTGATGTATATCTAGTTTCTGAAACAGTTCATTAATCTTTCGGATTGTATAACAAAGAGGGGGCGAATTGGTGGTTTCTATGAGAATGTAATTAGTAGAAATATAGTTGTAAATAATAATGTAGCGTCTCTTGTTGTGTAGTGAAAATAGGTTTAAGTATCACTTAACTTTCGAATGAGAATACATATATCCAAACTCCTATCAATAAAGTATTGTGAAATTGGCGATATAGTGTTTTCTACACAGGGCAGCGATCTGGCAGAATCGTTAGCACGCCGGGCGAAATGCGTAGCCCTATTTCGTCTGCCGTTACGTTCTGAGTTCAAATTCCGCCAAGGTCGACTTATTATTACCAGGCCTTGTGCCTATCATTAAAAGAATCATTATTATCATTAGCAAGGCGGCGAGCTGGTAGAAGCGTTAGTACGCCGGGCGAAATGCTTCGCGGTATTTCGTCTGCCGCTACGTTCTGAATTTAAATTACGCCGAGGTCGACTTTGCCTTTCATTCTTTCGGGGTCGATAAATTAAGTACCAGTTACGCACTGGGGTCGATGTAATCGACTTAATCCCTTTGTCTGTCCTTGTCTGTCCCCTATGTGTTTAGCTCCTTGTGGGTAGTAAAGAAAAAATATAGTGTTTTCTACATTTGTGCAAGACTGGCACGAGAAATGAGAAAATAGGGACAATAAGACAGTGACAAGAGTGAGATAATATATATATATATATATATATATATATATATATATATATAATAATATTATTAGGGAATAAATCCAAATTTACAGGGAAAAATCAGATTTAGAATTAAATCCATTTTATAGTAAAATATTATATAATATAATTCGAGACAAAACCAGTTTTGCAAAACAATAAGGGAAGACTTAATCAATGCATAAAAATTTTTAATATAAAGAAATAAACCGCCACTACATCGTTTCATGTCTTCAATGACATTCGTCAGGTGGATTTTCGATCTCCTAATCTGTTTTAATTTAATTTAATTTAATTAAATTAAAACAGATTAGGAGATCGAAAATCCACCTGACGAATGTCATTGAAGACATGAAACGATTGTAGTGGCGGTTTATTTCTTTATATTAAAAATTTTTATGTATTGATTAAGTCTTTCCTTGTTTGTTTTGCAAAATAGTGGTTTTGTCTCGAATTATATTATATATATAATATATATATATATTATATATATAATATATATATATATATATATATATATATATATATATAAATTGCTCGATTATGGAATGTAGGAAGAAATAGAGGAAGACCGAGAAACGAACCGAAGCGGTACAAAAAAGAAAGAAACGAGCATAAAAATTTACAAGAGCACTCAGAGAGCGCGAATCTCCGCCAAGGCAACTCCAACGTCCTTAATTTTTTAAATAAGCATATGGCTCCTATAGAGACTGCTCTCACAAACGAGAATACTAAAAAGGACCACGATCGCTCTCAAAAATTAAGTTAGAAAACGG